>NW_012136192.1:568182-572965 GCF_000956105.1 Propithecus coquereli
TTAAGTTTACTTTCTGCACTGTCCCCTCCCTAATGAGTTAAAAACTTGCTGCTAGCTAACCACAGTTATACTTCAATGAATAAATCATTTGGGAATTACATTCTTTTTTTTTTTTTAATTTTAACTCCCCTTAATGTCATTCTCAAGGAATTACAGTCTTTCTAATGAAGTTAACAATGTCAAAAACAAATGAAAACTGCTGTAATAATTACAGCACAATGACAGGTAACTTCGTCCTAAATGCTTCACATGCACATTACATATGGCAAGAAATAACCTCTGCAGTTGGCTTCCATGGTAAATGGGGCAGACCTTAGGTAAAACTGAATTTGGAAAAGTTTTCTTTTTGTTGTTTAATGCCCATAATCATTCCATCTTTCCTTGACAAATTCACTTTTCTTCAGAGCTACAGAAGAAAACGTAGTCTCTGTTCCCAAAGATACATAATGTTGTTGGAGTAGACCAAAATAACTAGTTTCATGCTTTTGTATATTCTGTGATGGTATGAGTTTTTTTATTGACTGATGGTAGTGACAGTTTGCAGAATCGTCTCAGTATGTAACTATGTCCTGTAGACATGCTTGCGAATTGCTCACTCTAGCTTTCTCTCTTGTTCTTTTGACAGAGTTAAATTAGAAGAGAGAGGAGTTGCTGAGAATTCTATAGTAGTTAGTAATGGTGACAGTACTCATTTATCAGCTAGAAAAGCAAAGAAGCGGGCATTTAAGTTAGAGGAGGATGAAGAAATTGAACTAGGTTACAAATATTCAAAGACGCATTGGAAGAGGCAAGAGAACAATAGCAATAATGAGAAGGCCTTGGATCTGGAGCCAAAAGCTATCACAGATCAGACTGTGAGGAAAAAGAATAAGAGAAAAAACAAAGCAACATGTGGTGTAGTGGATGATGGTGACGAAGAAACCAAAAGAAAATCACCAAAGAAAAAGGAGAAATGTGAATATAAAAAAAAGACAAAGAATCCCAAGTCTCCAAAAGCGCAGGCAGTAAAAGAGCAGACCATCCAGAGCTGTAGTCCTCCAAAAGGTTCTGCTAGAAACAGCCTTGCTAAAGTCAGAAAGAAAGGTGGTGTAGGCGTTTGTTCGAAAGATAGTCCCAGTTCCTCCTCGGAGTCTGAGTCTTCTCATGAATCCACCAGTGATGGTCTCAGCAATGCCACTTTGCAGGTCAGAAATTCCTCAGAGAAAGTATCAGGTGAATTATCAAAGGAAGGACCCTCCACAAAAAACCCAGCCGCAAACAAACCGGCTGCAAAAGCTGGCATTAACCTCACCCCCACCAAGGACAAGACCTCATCATCTTCTAGTTCAGACTCTAATTCAGAGTCAGATGACCAATGCATGATATCAAAGACCACCCCGGAGCGTGCTGCGAGTTTCTTAAAGACCATAGGCCTCTTTGCAGGAAGAGGTTGTCCAGGTCCAGGGCCATCATCACAGTCTCCAAGTGCTGCTGGGTGGAAGCATTCTGACTCAAACAGTGGCAGACAGGCTCCTGGTCCTCCTCCCAACGTGTCTCTCCCCCCTAATTTAGGAAGAGGATGGGGTAGAGGAGAGGACCTTCTCTCTTGGAAGGGAGCTAGGGGTCGGGGCATGCGTGGGAGAGGGCGAGGGCGAGGGCGAGGGCAGGCTGTTTCTAGTCTTTTAAATAGAAACGCTGAATACCAGAAGCAGCAGCAGTTAAATGAAACAATAACAAACTCATCTACTATTATCCAGGTTAGTATTTACTGTGAGTTTACCTTCTCCCTTTTCCCCCTGGAGTGTATCTGCCGTTCATGTCATGGGTTCATATTTTCTCACCAGTAACAGAGTCACATGATTAATACTGTTTTTCAGAATCCAATAGAGACACACAAGAAAGACTATACTCTGTTACCGCTGCTGGCAGCTGCCCCTCAAGTTGGAGAAAAGATTGCATTTAAGGTATTTTTTAAAACAGCAACTATTACAACAAAAAAAGTTAATTCCCCTTTCAAATAAACTTACTTGGCAGGTCAGGTTACATATACTTATAATATATTTAAATATATATGTCACAGGTTTGTGGTAGGGCACCCAGACTGGTGGCATGGGCACCACCCCAACACCACACGTTTTCTCAGGGTAGGAGGGAAGAGCATATGATATGGGAATGTGAGAATATGAAACGGCTTGTGTACTTGTGGGTTTTTTCTTTTTTAGCTTTTGGAACTAACATCTGATTACTCTCCTGATGTCTCTGACTATAAGGTAAGGCTGTTTATTTAAAAATAATTAAGTTGTCAGTATATTAATAAAACTAAAGTCATATTTAATACTACTTCTATAGATAATGTAGATTTCTTTGAGTAAATAATGTTATCAAGTAGAAAATGAAAACATTATCAAAATGTAAACTTTTTAATAGTATCAGTGAAGTCTCCCAGTGTTATTTTCCTTATACTTGGGAAGAACATAGAATGAGAATGGTGAGTTTAATTCTTTTAGTCACTGTTTTCTAATCAGCTTAGACACACAAATTTATTTGGGTGTCTATTCTCTCATGATCCTAAACTTTGAAAGAAAATAATAAATAGCTCTCAGCCAGAAAATTTGATTGTTTTCATCATGGGAATCTATTTTTTATATTTGTGAATTACTTCTGGTTATTATGGCCTACTATGGTTTCTTTTGCATTATCAGTTAACCACAGGTGTTCACAAATATCATCCTCGAATTTTACTCACTTGATATCTGTAAGACTTTATGTAGTTCAGTAAAAGCTGAACTCAATTAGTGGGATCACAGAATTACATGTTTCCTTCCCTTTTTCACCAAGCAAAATTTTGTTGAAGATCCAGTTAAAATGCATACTTTCTTTTTTCAATGTAATATATCGAATGGAATATAAGTCCATTTTTTAAGGTAGTAATTGGTAATAGTAATATAGATACTGTACAAGGGAATTTGATTTAATCCGTTTAATGCCTTGGAAGACTTCTAAAGTCTTGGTAAAAACCTTTCCTCAAAAGCAGGCTAGAAGAAGAATCAATTTGACAAAGGGATCTGGTGTATTAGTTCTGGGTAATTGGTGTTTTATGTTTTTCATCTTCTTAGCCACTTAATGTCTCCTATGGATGAGGTGACCATATAATTTATCATCTAAATCAGGATACTTGTGAGTGAAAAGGGGTGCTATTAATAATTATGCTGGAAGGAAAGACATGTACAGACCTGTCTTGTCTTGAACAAACCATGATGTTTTGTCACCCTGCCATAGATAACTAATTTAATTGTGTGATATGTAGCAAATGGAAATGAATATTGACTTGATATATCCCACAACCTCTACAAATTGTAATTCTAGATGATAGTGATTTTTTAAATGTAAATTATATTGGTGTTAGTCATCATAGTTATTACCTTGGAAGGCTATTTGCTTACTTTAGTTCATGATATTTTTTGGAGATTTTTGAAATTGTTTTCAAAACTATTTTGAGAAGGAAAATCAGTCCCACTTTTTTGCTTTGACCTCGAATGATGTTATTCAGCTTGATCATCTGCTTTATTTGTTAAACTTGTCTTCACAAGTTAACTCTGTCATCAAAAATGTGGTGTCCCAGCCCCCTGATTCCTGTTGAATCTGGTCTTAAAAAAACTGTTGACTGTGCTCAGAAATTTTGGGTAGAAGCTGAAGGGAGTGACTGTTTGGGCTCACTGGATGCCCCCAAAGGCTACCCACCTGTCTCTCCGTCACCCACGTGGACGGGGCAGTGCTTCCTGTCGATGCTTCCTCCGAATACTGGAGACCTGGGAGGAAGGGAATTGTAATCTCACCAGTGACAAAGTGCCTTGCCGTTTCTGCTTGAGGGTTGACACCCTTCTAGAAGGGCTCTAAAAGCATTAGGAGCCGAAGCAGAGTACACTAGTGGTAACCTAGTATACTCTTTACTTCTCTTCGAGTTCTTTAGGTCAGTGTCTCCCATTTTTGATTTAATTGTATCTATTATATTTTGCCCCTGAGGATATTTCTGTATATTCAGATAGAGTGTTAATCAGTTCACCTGTTTGTTTTTATTTCCTTTACATGTTTATTTATTTTTAAATCTTTTTATGGAGATAAAATCCACGTAACATAAAATTCATTATTTTAACCATTTTGAAGTCTACAGTTCAATGGGTTTTTAGTATGTTCACAATATTTTACATGTTGATTTTTGACTTGGACTTTTATTTTCGAAAGGAAGGAAAAATATTAAGCCACAATCCAGAGACCCAGCAAGTAGACATAGAAATTCTTTCATCCTTACCTGGTGAGTCTTTGGAAAAGAGTTTGAAAATTTAAGTTCTTTCTGTCTACAGTGATTTTTAAATAGCTTTTATACACAGAAGGTGTTCTCTTTGTTGGCCTCCACGATTGTCTGGCGATCTCCACTACCTAGTTCAGCACACTGCAGCCCTGGGGCCTGTGCGCCTGCTGGTTGATTTGTTCCAAAGCTGTTGGGCTAGTTGTCCTTATTACTGTAATTATGTGATTTCATAAAAGATTATATGGACTGATGAAAATTCATCAAAGAGAATTATTCCAGGAAGCCAGACCTAGTCTCTACTAAAAATAGAAAAATTGGCTGGGCAGGTGTCTTGGCATGCACCTGTATTCCCAGCTATTCGGGAGGCTGAGGCAGGAGGATCGCTTGAGCCCAGGAGTTTGAGGTTGCTGTGAGCTAAGATGATGCCACTGCACTCTACCCACGGCAACAGAGCAAGATGTCTTAAAAAACAAAACAAAACACAAAGTCAAAACT
>NW_012136192.1:573015-575400 GCF_000956105.1 Propithecus coquereli
TCTTCCCTATTCCTGCCGTGAACAAAATTGAGTGGAATCAACCACGCTCCGAGTTCTCGCCATTGACGAGGCCTGTAGTAGCCGCTTCCCACCTATAGGTGGCAGACGTTCCCGGCGCCGGGGGGCGGGCCGCCCGAGCACGCCTCTCCGTAGCCCCGTGGTATCTCTCGGCTTCCGTTGAGCACCGAGCAAGATGGCAGCCTCCGAGACGGTTAGGCTACGGCTTCAATTTGATTACCCGCCGCCGGCCACCCCGCACTGCACGGTCTTCTGGCTTCTGGTCGACTTGAACAGATGCCGAGTTGTCACGGATCTCATTAGTCTTATCCGCCAGCGCTTCGGCTTCAGCTCTGGGGCCATCCTAGGCCTCTACCTGGAAGGGGGGCTCTTGCCCCCCGCCGAGAGCGCGCGCCTGGTGAGAGACAACGATTGCCTCAGGTGCGCGCGGTGCGGGCAGGGGGCCGGGGACGCGCCTGCGCACGCCCGGGGGCGCCGCAGTCAGCGAGACCGCGTCGGGGAGGAGGCGCGGCGTGGGGAGGAGAGGGGAGCGACTGTAAAAATGCACTTTCGTGAACCCCGGGGATCCTGGCTGGTCTAGTCGAGTACCGGGCTCAAGGATCTGTATTGTAACGAGCGTCCTTCCCCGGGATGCTTCTAATTACAGGTGGCCCAAACCTGAACAAACTGAGGGGTACAGGCGGGGCCCATGTTTCTTCCAGCCGTGTTTTAACAAATCTTCACTTAGCTAGGCACGGTATTACTGTGTTCCATGCGCACGGTGCAGATGTGTGGAGACCTGGCCTTACCGCTTGGCGGCTTTCAGGGTCAGGGTGGGGGAGACTCAGGCTGACAGAGCGGAATCGTGTTTCCACAGAACGTGCGCGTTGTCCAGCCTCAGTTCTCTTGTGCCCGGTATCCCCTGAGACTTCTGGTGGGTATCGTTCTGTGTCTCACCTGGGTGTTTTGGGGTTCACTCAAATAGCTGTTTGGGTCCTTTTGGGCTGTGAATTGGGAAACACAAAATAATTTTAAATATGCTTTGGGAAATTAAAAAAAGTGATCCTGAGGTAAGTATCCAGGAGCAATTGTATTAATAGTATGAATTACCGATATGTTAGTTGTCTCAGTAAGATGGTGAGATGTGATCATTCCAGTTCAGATTCATACTGAGGCTTTCTTTCTTTTTTTCCTTAAGCTTCAGCTACAGTGAATTAATTCCAGAGTTGTGCTGGTTTCCCTTGCTTGCCCTTAGTTGTTGAATATTCCTTTCCCCAAAGCATGTCAGATTCATAAGATTTTGGTTTGAAACAGTGACTACATCTTTGAGTCTCTCTCTCAAATCAGAAAAAGTATAATTTATTAATAATGTTCTACTCTTTCAAATGACAACTTGAAATAATCCAACTTGAAATAATCCAAATTTCAAAAAATTCTTTTCCCTTTTTATTAACTGTGAAATAGGTCTCTATTCTCTCTGCAATTTAGGGATTATTTAAATATTACAATTGTAAGGACTGTATCCCCTCCTATTAAGTTTACTTTCTGCACTGTCCCCTCCCTAATGAGTTAAAAACTTGCTGCTAGCTAACCACAGTTATACTTCAATGAATAAATCATTTGGGAATTACATTCTTTTTTTTTTTTTAATTTTAACTCCCCTTAATGTCATTCTCAAGGAATTACAGTCTTTCTAATGAAGTTAACAATGTCAAAAACAAATGAAAACTGCTGTAATAATTACAGCACAATGACAGGTAACTTCGTCCTAAATGCTTCACATGCACATTACATATGGCAAGAAATAACCTCTGCAGTTGGCTTCCATGGTAAATGGGGCAGACCTTAGGTAAAACTGAATTTGGAAAAGTTTTCTTTTTGTTGTTTAATGCCCATAATCATTCCATCTTTCCTTGACAAATTCACTTTTCTTCAGAGCTACAGAAGAAAACGTAGTCTCTGTTCCCAAAGATACATAATGTTGTTGGAGTAGACCAAAATAACTAGTTTCATGCTTTTGTATATTCTGTGATGGTATGAGTTTTTTTATTGACTGATGGTAGTGACAGTTTGCAGAATCGTCTCAGTATGTAACTATGTCCTGTAGACATGCTTGCGAATTGCTCACTCTAGCTTTCTCTCTTGTTCTTTTGACAGAGTTAAATTAGAAGAGAGAGGAGTTGCTGAGAATTCTATAGTAGTTAGTAATGGTGACAGTACTCATTTATCAGCTAGAAAAGCAAAGAAGCGGGCATTTAAGTTAGAGGAGGATGAAGAAATTGAACTAGGTTACAAATATTCAAAGACGCATTGGAAGAGGCAAGAGAACAATAGCAATAATGAGAAGGCCTTGGATCTGGAGCCAAAAGCTATCACAGATCAGACTGT
>NW_012136192.1:575450-576824 GCF_000956105.1 Propithecus coquereli
ATTTACTTTTTTTCTAGTAACTTGCTATTACAAACAATGTTGCCAGAACCATTGCACAGAAGTCTTGGCACATAGTCTTTCTGTAGGATAAATGTCTAGAAGTGGAATTGCTTGGTCAAAAGAGTACATGCTTTTACAATTTAGACAAATATTGCCAAATAACCCTTTAGAGGTGTCTAAGGGATCATTTGACAAAAAATAGATCCTTTCTATAAATTTTTACAATAATGAATATTGAAAAATACAGATAAGTATGAAGAAATGTGTACCTACCAGTCAACTTTATTAAAATAATGTTAACACTTTAGTTCTGACTCCTTTTGAAAAGCATAGCTGAGATTCTGTCTTTTGTCTTCACTGGAGGTCCCCATAGTAGGGGGGATGGTGATATTTTACCTACCCTTAGGGAAGAAAACGAATAGCCAGGATAACACTTAGAAGCCACCCACTGCTTAGGTAACTATCCATGTTATGGAGCAGCAGTCTTCAGACGGTGGTAAATAAACCCTGAGCCGTGCTTGAACACTTCCTAAGGGGAGACAAGCATAGATGATTTTAAAGGAATCAAGTTCCACATCTCCCTCTTTCAACTGGACTATTATTTCCTGAAGGTGATGGTCTGAGAACATGCCCGTAGACTGTTTTCTGTTCTCCCAAAAGAAATGTCTCTACCACCAACGTCTATATAGACTCACTGGCACCTACTTCTTTTCTTCTTTATTCTTTTCTTTCTCTCTTTCCCTCCCTCCCCCCTTTTTCTTTCTTTCTTTCTTTCTTTCTTTCTTTCTCTCTTTCTTTCTTTCTTTCTCTCTCTCTCTCCTTCCTTCCTTCCTCTTTCTTTCTTTCCTTCCTTCTTTCCTTCTTTCTTTTCTTTGACAGTCTCACTCTGTCACCCTGACTAGAGCGCAGTGGTGTCATTATAGATCACGGCAACCTCAAACTCCTGAGCTGAAGCAATCCTCCCACTTCAGCCTCACAGAGTGCTAGGATTACAGGCGTGAGCCACTGCACCTGCCTCCTTTATTCATTTCTATCAGGTATTATTAAATTTAGATTAACTTTAGGAGAATATGTAATGGATTCCACTGTAAATAATGCACATAACAGCAATCATTGATACATAAAATCTAGTAATGCCCTGAACTTGACAAAACAGCTTCATTTTATTGGGATTAATTCCTCTGTCTTAGATATTGATATATTCTTCCAATTCTGTCAAATGCGTATTTATAATCATAATTTATTTCAACTATGAGATTAAATTGCTAATAAATTTATATATAATATTTCATAAGCTTCCATTTCTCTAACATGAATATGCAGGGCTTTGATCATAGCCAATGGGAAAATCCTAACTCCACAATCCCCATTTTT
>NW_012136192.1:587214-630781 GCF_000956105.1 Propithecus coquereli
ACCAAGCAAAATTTTGTTGAAGATCCAGTTAAAATGCATACTTTCTTTTTTCAATGTAATATATCGAATGGAATATAAGTCCATTTTTTAAGGTAGTAATTGGTAATAGTAATATAGATACTGTACAAGGGAATTTGATTTAATCCGATTAATGCCTTGGAAGACTTCTAAAGTCTTGGTAAAAACCTTTCCTCAAAAGCAGGCTAGAAGAAGAATCAATTTGACAAAGGGATCTGGTGTATTAGTTCTGGGTAATTGGTGTTTTATGTTTTTCATCTTCTTAGCCACTTAATGTCTCCTATGGATGAGGTGACCATATAATTTATCATCTAAATCAGGATACTTGTGAGTGAAAAGGGGTGCTATTAATAATTATGCTGGAAGGAAAGACATGTACAGACCTGTCTTGTCTTGAACAAACCATGATGTTTTGTCACCCTGCCATAGATAACTAATTTAATTGTGTGATATGTAGCAAATGGAAATGAATATTGACTTGATATATCCCACAACCTCTACAAATTGTAATTCTAGATGATAGTGATTTTTTAAATGTAAATTATATTGGTGTTAGTCATCATAGTTATTACCTTGGAAGGCTATTTGCTTACTTTAGTTCATGATATTTTTTGGAGATTTTTGAAATTGTTTTCAAAACTATTTTGAGAAGGAAAATCAGTCCCACTTTTTTGCTTTGACCTCGAATGATGTTATTCAGCTTGATCATCTGCTTTATTTGTTAAACTTGTCTTCACAAGTTAACTCTGTCATCAAAAATGTGGTGTCCCAGCCCCCTGATTCCTGTTGAATCTGGTCTTAAAAAAACTGTTGACTGTGCTCAGAAATTTTGGGTAGAAGCTGAAGGGAGTGACTGTTTGGGCTCACTGGATGCCCCCAAAGGCTACCCACCTGTCTCTCCGTCACCCACGTGGACGGGGCAGTGCTTCCTGTCGATGCTTCCTCCGAATACTGGAGACCTGGGAGGAAGGGAATTGTAATCTCACCAGTGACAAAGTGCCTTGCCGTTTCTGCTTGAGGGTTGACACCCTTCTAGAAGGGCTCTAAAAGCATTAGGAGCCGAAGCAGAGTACACTAGTGGTAACCTAGTATACTC
The DNA here is from genome assembly GCF_000956105.1 of Propithecus coquereli. NCBI lineage: Eukaryota > Metazoa > Chordata > Mammalia > Primates > Indriidae > Propithecus > Propithecus coquereli. The sequence continues at coordinate 588,329 of NW_012136192.1, forward strand.
TTTACTTCTCTTCGAGTTCTTTAGGTCAGTGTCTCCCATTTTTGATTTAATTGTATCTATTATATTTTGCCCCTGAGGATATTTCTGTATATTCAGATAGAGTGTTAATCAGTTCACCTGTTTGTTTTTATTTCCTTTACATGTTTATTTATTTTTAAATCTTTTTATGGAGATAAAATCCACGTAACATAAAATTCATTATTTTAACCATTTTGAAGTCTACAGTTCAATGGGTTTTTAGTATGTTCACAATATTTTACATGTTGATTTTTGACTTGGACTTTTATTTTCGAAAGGAAGGAAAAATATTAAGCCACAATCCAGAGACCCAGCAAGTAGACATAGAAATTCTTTCATCCTTACCTGGTGAGTCTTTGGAAAAGAGTTTGAAAATTTAAGTTCTTTCTGTCTACAGTGATTTTTAAATAGCTTTTATACACAGAAGGTGTTCTCTTTGTTGGCCTCCACGATTGTCTGGCGATCTCCACTACCTAGTTCAGCACACTGCAGCCCTGGGGCCTGTGCGCCTGCTGGTTGATTTGTTCCAAAGCTGTTGGGCTAGTTGTCCTTATTACTGTAATTATGTGATTTCATAAAAGATTATATGGACTGATGAAAATTGATCAAAGAGAATTATTCCAGGAAGCCAGACCTAGTCTCTACTAAAAATAGAAAAATTGGCTGGGCAGGTGTCTTGGCATGCACCTGTATTCCCAGCTATTCGGGAGGCTGAGGCAGGAGGATCGCTTGAGCCCAGGAGTTTGAGGTTGCTGTGAGCTAAGATGATGCCACTGCACTCTACCCACGGCAACAGAGCAAGATGTCTTAAAAAACAAAACAAAACACAAAGTCAAAACTGTAAATTGTAGAAATTATAGACAGGACATTAGGGGTCCGGTATATAAAAGAAAGACAACTCTATTCAGTGAGCTCATAAAACCTACTCAGCTCTATTTCAAAAGATTGGCAAATGAACATTCTTTTGTGTATTAAGTCAAAATAAAATGTTAAAGTGTGCGTATACACACACTCTCCCATATAATTTTAAATGGTTCCCTGCCTTATCTCTGATTAACCCCGCCCATTATTGGTTCTGAAAGCCTGGAATAAGAGGGCTTTTACTGTATATCTTAACTTGGGATGTAGTGTAGGGGTCAGAAAGCAGGGAGAGATCCCCTTTTCTTTATTAGAACCTAAAGCAATTAATTGTTTTCTGTTTGTTTTTAAATAAAGTATTGAGTAAAAGATTCAAAACTCCAGTAGACAAAGATCAGTCAAAAGCATTTTTCAACAAAGTTCCTTTAGGATATTAAGTGAATGATTAGATGTAACTTACACTGGTTTGCTAGCTTTCTTCTGATGAGGTTCCATTTGTAGAAATTCTCCTTAGGAGTGGTGGACAGAGAAGTTTGTCCACAGTCAAATTCCATGAACACACCCTGATCGTTGCTTGTCAGGTGATTGACAGTAATAACATCCAATTAGAACTTTTCTTTTTTGGGGCATCAAGAAACAGCTTTATCTGTCCCCCACTAGTCCCCTAACAACATTGGAGATGTTAACTGAGTAATTGCATAAAGTACTGTTAGCTGTTCAGTCTACAAGTCACTGCATAAATAACAGATGTGCAGCACAATCTGTGACTGGTCTGTGGGTGATTGGTCACTGTGCGTCTGTCATTCAGTTCATAGACAGGAAAGCATGCAGTTGTGCTGCCTTGTCTCACAGTGATAACCCACATGACATTTTACGTAAATGGGTACTTGAAATAGGGAATTGGCCAACAAAGGTAAAAACACAGTGAAGAAACGAAAAGTAATAATGCTGAAAGTGCCATCCACATTGAATTTAAGAGGAGTTACAGAAAAAATGGCTCACTGTGGGAATGTTGACATTGCCCATTATGTGAACTTGTTGACATAAATAAGAAAAGTGGTTGTGATGAAAAGGATGAAAATGTCCCAGAAGTGACACCAGCAAAAAGTTCACAAAGATTTCACAAAGTGAAAAACAAAGAAACTCTCAGAGCCATTTCATGACATTAGAAGCTCAAAGGATAAAATGTTGAAAGCAGATCCAAACTTAGAAAGGAGTATGACAGTTCTGTAAAGCTTAGAAAAGACACTTGCTCTGTGTAAGTTATACAAGGAGGGAAGTACGGTTCAAACTACCCTTGATTAGTTTCTTACAAAGAAATTAAACACTTTAATTACCAGTATTCCTAATGTCTTAATTTACAGTGTGCTACATAAATATTAGTTTTACTATTTTTTCATTTCCTTACACAGTAAAGGTTTTTAATATTTTGACAAAAATTTTTAAAGATTGTGAGACAGTCTAATTTTTCCCATTGATTATTAAGACTTTTGCATGGTTTCAGCTTGCACATCCATTTTTCTGATTCCAGACTACTGTGCAAAACAAGGACTGCCTGTGTACCAAGTAGTTTAGCGTATGTGGTTTCTGAGGACAGAGCAACATTTCATGTTACTGTCCCTCATTGAAACATATAAATTATTTTTTGGGATTGTCCTGTGGTTCCGCATTCTATTCTGGGAGTACTAGTGACAGTTCATAAGCTTATGATGGATAAATGGCCAAGAAGCCCCCCAGTCACTGGCGCAGGGTTTTTCTCAGGGTCTCCTGGTACTGAGCACTCCATGCTTTCAGGTACATAGCCAGCCTTCATGTCAGTGCACAGTTTGTTTGTAGCTGTTTTCCTAGTGATATAAATTTCCCTACAGGAACATTTTAACTATTGTGAAATGAATAATGTATTGTATTTCCTCCCTGCCTTCTGGTTTCAGCTGTGAAAGAACCTGGGAAATTTGATTTGGTTTATCACAACGAAAACGGAACCGAGGTAGTGGAGTATGCTGTGACGCAGGAGAGGAGGGTAGGCATGCTTCTCTTGGCATTGCTTGGCTGTGCATTCTCTGTCAGCTGATTACCTGGGGTCCGGAAGGTGACATCGCAGCTTCCTGAACTGCCTGTAGTAAAACCACAAAAGATCTAGGGCCGGGGGGGGGGGGGGGGTCTGGCCTTCCTACGGTATGGCAATAACAGTGCCAAGTGCCAAATCAGTGTACCATCTTGGACCTCAAAGAGCCCGTATGACAAGATGCACAAATAACAAACTTTTGTTTAAGAGTATAGAGTTGCTTAAAATTATAGTAATATGCGGATTCCAGTAGAAAAGAGTAACACATTTAAAAACTTTTTATTGGCATATACATTCAGAGAAGTACACATAATTGTATAGCTTAAACAATTTTCACAGATGAACATACCCATGTAAACAGACGGAGATCAAGAATTAGAACATTAACAGCCCCCTAGAAGCCTCCATGTGTCCCCTTGCAGTCACTATGACCCTCCAAATGTTAGTTCTGACTTACAACAGCATAGGTTTGAAGAGTGGTATAAAATGATGATTCCGTCCTTTGACTTTGTTTAAATCCTTAAATTGCCATTTTCGGAAGAATATGATTTGGACCTTTTTAGGTAGCCAGACTACCAGAGTTGCTGTCAATGGCTAGCTTGTTAGGCTGTGGTAGCATTAAAGTAAATAGAATTAATAGAATATAGATTTGAGAAAATGTTTTTTCTTAACATTGTGGATATTATTCTGTGTAGGTTTCAATATTACAAACTCAAATTTTTTCTGAAGTGTGAACTTGTAGAAACCCTAACCAGACTGTATGTGTGTTTTACTTTAAGGTAGATGACACTTAGGGATTTATTCCAGAAACGCATATTAGGGTTTGTGGTAGGATGAGCAGATTTGGCCCAGGCTCCTGTATTTATTTTTATATATGCAGCCACACTTTTTTGTTAAAATATATTCCTGGAAACTGCATTGGAAAATTAAACCTGGGAGACTTTCCTCTCTATGCCCTATTAAACAAACAGGCTGAAGTAGAATAGAAGGCCTGTAATTATCTTTTTTGACACTAGATGGCCCTCGTTATTCATCCATAGGGCCAACCATCAGCGTGGCTTTCTCTTGGTAAGCTGTAAGACAGATCTGTTTTTAGGCAGCATAGGATAAGAGCTATAGAGCTGCACCAAAGGGCATCAGCAGCCTAGTGATACCCATCTGGGCCACGTTTGGTTCCCAAGAAGTCTCTGGGCCACTTGTCCACAGGGCAAATCCCAACCACCTTGTTAGCAGCTATTCCTTCCCTGAACCCCTGAATCTCCTGCTCTAAATCAAAGAAAGTTGAAATATGTTTAATGTAAAATTTAGTTGCATTCTAGGTAAATGAGTTCTTATACCCAATTTATTGGAACTCAAATCATTCCAGTTCTTCAACCATTCTGTACAAATGGAAATTTACTTGACTGAAATTTTTAACTTCCTAAAACCTATGTGACCTTAAAATGAAGTATTTAAACTTAGTATTTTGTATTTTTCCTCAGATCTCTGTTTTCTGGAGAGAGTTGATTGATCCAAGACTGATTATTGAATCTCTGAGTAAAACATCAAGTACAGAACTTGTCTGAGTGTGACCTCTCCACCTCTTGGTTTATAAATGTCGTATTTGTGAAAGTGACTATAACCTGAACTTTTTTTTTTTTTAAAAAAAAGAGGATTTGAAAGTTGTATGGATTTTTTTGTTATCTTCACTTTACTGCATAGGAAAAAATCTACCTCATCATTTAAAATGACATGGGTGTTGGTTTTATAGACTTTTTTTTTTCTGGGTTTAATTTCAGTTAAAAAAAATTTAAAATAGGATTTGAAAGTTGTATGGATTTTTTTGTTATCTTCACTTTACTGCATAGGAAAAAATCTACCTCATCATTTAAAATGACATGGGTGTTGGTTTTATAGACTTTTTTTTTTCTGGGTTTAATTTCAGTTAAAAAAATTTAAAATATGACATTCCCTGCAGGTATTGTTATTTACCAATATGTGTGGATTCTTCTCTTTTTTAATGTTTTTGACCATCAAGTAGCAACCGTCAATAGGAGTTTATAATACCAAGTACAAGAACGTGCTGCATATCTTGTCTCAATACGTTTATTAAGTAGCATTTTAAAACATTAAAGCATGTTACTTGACCCAATTTTTCAACATTAGAGTTGTTCCATAAAATGGAACATCTCATAAATTTCAAGTTTTTATACTTGCAATTGTTAAGAGTTAAACAGGTAGTTAGATTTGTTACAGGCAATGAGTTAAGGAATCCTTTCACATTTTTCCCAACTTTAAAATTAAGGATTCTCAGGGCCCCGTGTAGAGCAGTGCAAATAAGACCCCGTGTGTGTGTGCCTGGAGAACTGGTGTTCCGCTTGGGTGAGAGGATTTGCTGTGAGTTTCAGACCAGGGAATGTGTCATCTTGCTGCGTGATGCCAAGCACCTGGCTGAGTATGCTGGAGTGAGGATCTTGAACAGAAACTTCCTTTTCTGTTATTATTCGATACAAAGCTAAAATGGCTAAATATATACTGTGAAAATTGCTTTCTTTTAACAAAAGATCATATCCTTCCTTCAGCTTTGCAAATTTATAAATAAAATCTTACCGAACTAAATGTCCATGCTGAATCATCATGTTACTTGCGTATCGCAGATCATTGTCCTGTTTTATAATAATGCGAGAGAGATTATAATTTGCTGTAACAAGAAGGTTTGCTTTGACTGAAGAATCTGGTGTTGCAGAGTTTGGTCCGATGGAGTTCATCAGTTCTGGGAGCCATTGGACCAGTGAAGACATTGTCCAGTTTTAATTTGCATGACGTGAATGTGCGTTATTGATTTGTAATGAGAAGTGTTTCTCCAGAAAGAGTGAGATTAACGTGAGTGGTGAGATCATGGCACTGGGGTTCTGTGTAGCATACTTTCTTCCCAGGGTTTAGAAATCAAATTAAGATAACTAGTAAACATTGACTAGACCAAAGGGAATTGTTGAGCTCACAGTGTGTTTTTTTCAGATTATAATCCGTTTATGAGTTACCTTTTTCCTCTACAGTGGTTTTTTTGTTTGTTTTTTAAGAGTATGAATAGAGTCCACTAGAAGGGTTATGAAAGCAATTTAGGGGTCATGACCAGCGTTTTGGAAAAGAGAATACAATAGAATAGAAATAAACAGTGCATCACATCTAGTGAATTTAAGTTTGCTTTCTAAAACTTCTGTTTCGTTTACACATAGCCGTGTGCATACTGGATTACCCTTTAAAATGTATGTGTATTTCATACTGTTTGAAATCAAGGATATTGTTGTCGTGTTGTACTCAGCCTTAACTGCAAACAATACTGTTAATATTTACCCAGGAGTGAGAGAGAAGAAAGGACATGAAATTGCAGGTGCTGAGCAAGAAGTACATGCCAGAGGCCAAATCTCTGCCTCACTGCTCCTGGCCTGGGGGTCCAGAAGCACTCTTCTAGATGAGGCAAAGAGGAAGTACTCAAATACCAGCTCTTATTATGGGATTATTCTGTGGGTTTAAAGTGGTAAGTCATCTGACCCCTCAGCCCAATGTTGAATAACTTGCCAGAGACCACCCAACCAGCCTTGGATTGCCTAGTGTAACTTCAGGGCAGTATTCTGTTTCCCCAGGATGTTTTGGTGGCTGTCCCTGAAGTGGCTGTGTCCTGGCCTCGAGCGTAAGCATCCTCACGTTTCCCACTGTGCTGCCGTTAGCCGTGGAACGTGAACCTTCTGGCTTATTACCTTTCTGCCCCGAGACTCAGTTGTGCCCATCTTCAGATTGTCTGTTCACTGTTAAGTCGCTAGCTGCTTTCACTCTGTGTAAAAAGACTGGCCCTGACTCGCTCAGTCGTGTCCCACTGGATCATTGTCCCTCCTTGTGAAACCCGTAAGCTCTTCATCTCCAACCATGTCACTGATGCAGTTGGTCTCGTCTTTGCTGTCCTCGTCTTGGACACCATGGTATAATTTAAGTACCTCTTGTGGTTTTTTTTTAAGCTACATTTAAACCTAGATTGGTTGGGTCTTTCCCTCCTCCTTCAACTGTCCTGAAGGGATGACGTCACAAAAACTCTTCACAGGTCAAAGCACTGGCCCACTCAACATGTGGGTACTATTTGGTTCTAATTTTCAACTTCTTTATACCTAAAAGCATCTGTTGGAAACTTTTGCCTTAAACCAGTACCTTCCTCCTCCCATGTGAAGTTGACTCCCTCTTGCCATTCACAAACCAGGGCTGGCAGGAACACGCGCCTGTCCCTTGCACTCTTCCCTTCACTGTAATGACTGCACGAATCTGTTTTTCTTTCCAGTTGACTGTTCACAGCTCTTGCTTGCAAGACCTGCTTTATCAGTCCAGGCCCAGTCAGAAGAGAGAAACCACATAGTAATTCAAACATGAAAAGTTTAATATAGAGAATTTCTAACTCCCGCAGGGATTAGAATAATGGGAACTAGCTAGTGAGAAATAAAACTCAGGAATACAGGAATAGCAGATAGGAATAGTTGCTACTCCTGGGGCTGAGAGCACCTGAGGAAGAGCCCCCAAATCCTGCCCCCAGGGGAGGAGGGCATGGCTATACCTCACTGAAGGCATGAGAAGTCACCATGATGCTGCACCAGCAGAACTTGCTGGAAACCTGCCATCTCCCAAATGTTAGTACATTTAATTAGGTGATATTTCAAAATGACATTTGTTAATATCGCCAAGAATCTGATCTCATGAGCAAAGTCTTTAAGTTTTGGGAAGCTGTCAGCTCACTGTGACAGATACAAGTTTCCCAAAATTCCAGTTTTTGCTTGAAAGCTCAAATTTTTTCATTAGCAACAAATACTGTCAGTTCTCCTTGAAGTGAGAAGCTCACTTTGTTTATTGTCAAGGAAATGGATGCCAGGGCCCAAGTCCAAATGACCACAGGTTTTCTTTCAGTAATTATTTCAAGTAAAAATGGTATGCCTTGAAAAATGTGGCCGGTTCAGCTCACGGTTCAAACAGTTGCACAAGTGCTTTTCTTTGACACAGCCATTGTATTACGGAATGCAGCAGAAGTGCTATATGTGTACTTGAGCGGGTGTGTCTTTAAGGGTCAAGGTTAATAACAATAATTGTTACTACTCTATGAAGGACATCAAGTGCAGCTGGTGCCCCTGGCTAGAAGATTCGTGAAGTGCAACGGTTCATTGCTTATTGCTTTTCCACCATCATTGCAAACATCAATGCAGTGAAAAGACAAAAAACATCTCACTAGCTTTGACCTTGTGGATCCCTAAAATGGTCTTAAAGGCAGGAGTCCACAGACCACTTGGAGAACTACTGACACAGTGAAAAGAAAATGGGTTTTGAAGTCAGAGTTGAGTCCAAGTTGGATGACCTGGGGTGAGTGTCTTCATTTGTAGCAGTGGCCTAACCCATCCTCAGATTTAGAGTAAAAAGTCAGAATCATGCTAGACTAGACCCTGGCACACAGCAGATATGAGGAAAGTGTTGGTTTACTCTTAAGCCTCTAATCAGACTCAGAAGAGGCTGATTAATTAAGTAACTCCAACTCATTAACATTAAGAAAGAAAAGTCATGACTAGGTGTTAGCATGTGATTTTCTTTCTTTCTTTCTTTTTTGAGACAGGGTCTCGCTCTGTCACTCAGAGTGCAGTGGCCCAATCATAGCTCACAGTAGCCTCAAACTCCTGGGCTCAAGTGATCCTCCTGCCTCAGCCTCCTGAGTAACTGGTACTACAGGCATGTGCCACCATGCCTGGCTAATTTTGGTGTGTGTGTGTGTGTTTTTTTTTTTTCTTTTGTAGAGACAGAGTTTCACTGTGTTGCTCAGGTTGGTCTCAAACTCTGGCTGCAAGTGATCCTCCCACCTCAGTCTCCCAAAGTGCCAAGCCACCATGTCCAGCCAGCATGGGATATTCATATCATGGATTTATTTTGCTTTGCAAAAATTATATTGATTTAGTCAAGAGGGTATTTTCATCCTGCCCCAAATGGTTGTTCACTCTAAAGGTTCACTGCCTAAATAAGAGTGGAGTCACAGCACCCAGCTCACGAAACAAGCAGGTGTCCCCATGGCTATATAATAGCCGTGAGCCTGTCATCTCTCCTGCGTCCTGATGGACTGAAGGAGAAAATAAAGCACTGGTCTAAACTGTGAGTCTTAACTGGAATCTAAGCACCCAGTCTTTTGGCCTTTGGAAAGTCCTGTGATGTTAAAGTCAGAAGCCACCTTCAAAATAATGAAGCCCAACCTCCATTGTACTTCTGAGACAACAGACCCAGAGGAGGTGAAATCACAGACACTAAGTAGTTAGAGCATGGGCTCTACCGGCTGCTGACCCAGGTGCAGACTCCGCCATGGTCTTTTCTTAGCCACTTCACCTTAGGAAAGTTCTAACCTCTCTAAGCCTCAGTTTCCTCATCACAGTACCACCAGTAGGAGCATGGCGAGGATGGAATAAGATAATGCATGTAAAGCAGTTAGCACAGGACCTGGCACCTAGTAAGTGCTTGATAAGATGTTATTATATTCCTATTTTGTAACTTACCCAGGGTCCTGCTCCAAATTTTCAGCAGAACTTGAATCCCACCCTTTTTTTTGTTGTTTTTGTTTTGAGACAGAGTCTCTCTCTGTTGCTGAGGCTAGAGTGCCATGGTGTCAGCCTAGCTCACAGCAACCTCAAACTCCTGGGCTCAAGCAATCCTGCCTCACCCTCCTGAGTAGCTGGGACTACAGGTGCTCACCACCATGCCCGGCTAATTTTTCTATTTTTGGTAGAGACAATGTCTCGCTTTTTGCTCAGGCTGGTCTTGAACTCCTGAGATCACATGATCCTCCCGCCTCAGCCTCCCAGAGTGCTAGGATTACAGGCGTGAGCCACCACGGCTGGCCTGAATCCCACTCTTTCAAATTTGTTTTTATCTGTTACAAGCAACTTGTGCCATATTTCATGTTATAGCTGCCATGTTTAGACTTTCTTTAATTACGTCTTTGGGTAGAAGGAAGTCAGTCAACTAATTCTCATCAGTGGTGTTTTTGTCCTATAGGGCTTGGGAGATTCCTGGGGATGACTTCATTCATCTGTTGCCTCCCAACTGTGTCTTATCCCGATATTTGAGTGGTATAGCTTTCTGCCAATGACTCTAGCCACTTACAACACATGATCCTCACCGTCAAAGAGGTTATATTAAGAAAATAACAACTTGGTTTTGTGGGTTTTTTTAAGTTAAATAAAACATAAGATAAATTAGTGAGAGATTACAGGAAAATAAGTGCAATAAAACCCCAGAATAATGCAGTTGGGGTACAATGGGTCTGATGTTTGGCTCCTGTCTTCCGCAGGGATGCACCCCAGCCATTTTGTTAGCGGTACAGTAGCGCAACCCCACATGGTAAATGACCAGATTTAGGGACTCCATTTACCGGGGATTGGCAGGGGGTTTCACTGTATAAAATGGCCGTAAGGAAATGTCTGATTTTTTTCCTAAACAAACCCACTGTAATGTAGTCCGTGCATCGGTTACCATCTCAGCCAGCACGTTTCGGCTGAAACAGGTCAAGATACACCCTCAGTGCCAACAGGAACATGCCACCCCATTTGTTCCTGCTTTTCCTCTCAAGTCTGCTAAAGAAGTCTGACTGAACCTGAAAGGAAAAGGCTGGGCAGGGTAAGACGGAACCTCCCTGCTCCAGTGGGTCCCCATATTAGCAGCGTACACTTCCCCAGGGGCCGATACGGAATGCAGGATCTCAGGCCTCACCCCAGCTCGCTGGATTGGAAGTTTTAACAGATGCCCAGGTGACCTGTGTGCACAGTAAAGTCTGAGAAGCACCAGGTTAGAGGAGGGCACAGCTGGGACATTGGTGTTGCTCCCTGCTCGTCAGACTAATAAATGTTACCTCTGTCTGACTTGTTTACATCCTGCTCTGTAAATGTTTTGCCACATGCATCCTATGCTTTTATAATTTTGTAATATCTTTTAAAAAGGGATATGGTGTCAATAGGAACGTCACTAAGGAAGACATCAGGAAGTAGGACCGTGAGGCAACGGAAATGGAGAGGCTGTAGGGTTGGGGGTGTGGGGTAGAAGAGGGTGCAGAGGCAGCTGGCGATCAGGCGCGGATGGAGTTCCAGCACGAGATGAACGTGCAGGAGAGCCTGGTCACCAGGGATGCTTCTCTCTTCCTAGGGCTCCTCTCACAGTGTCCAAAGGGGACAGAGGGCGGAGAGGGGAAAAAGAAGGATCTGAAATGTTCTGAAAGCTCGTCCCTTCTGTTCGAGGTGCAAAGGGTGAGGGGCAATGAAGAGATGAATCCAGACCTCACGGTGGCCAATCTGCCACCTGAGACTTGGTCTGCTCACAGGGTGGATCGGGCATGGCCAAGCGTGCCCACCCCTTCCCGGTCACCGGGTTAGGAATGGAGCAAGAGGACACAAAAAGAAAATTCCACCATTAGGAATTGAGCAAAAGGTTTGGATTGGAATCCCTTAAGAATGTGCTTTTGCAAAATCCTCCTCCCTCCCCCAAACTCCTGGCAACCACTGATCTTTTTATTGTTTTCATAATTTTAGCTGGAATCATATAGTATGTAGCCTTTTCTGATTGACTTTTTAAAATAAAATTTTTTTTCTTTTAAAAAAAATTTTTTTTAAGACTAGTCAAGTTCAGTAGTGAGAAGGGTGGACGAGTAGAACAAGGAGTTCGACCTGTAACTGACTGAACAATCAGTTGAGATAACTCACTACCTTCAGACCAGCCTCAGATTGGCTTCTTTCACTGCATTCTTCCATGTCTTTTCATGACTTGATTGATCGTTTCTTTTTAGCGCTGATTAATATTCCACTGTCTGCATGGACTGTGGCTTACCCATTCACTGACTGAGGGACATGGGGGTTGCTTGCAATTATGAATAAAGCTGCTGTAAAAATTCCTGTGCAGATTTTGTGTTGACATAAGTTTTCAATTTATTTGGGTAAATACCAAGGAGTGTGATTGCTGGATCATATGGTAAGAGTATGCTCAATTTTTTTAAGACACAGCCAAACCGTTTCCCAAAGTTGCTGTACCACTTTGCATTCTTACCAACAATGTTTGCGTTCCTGTTGTTTTACATCCTTGCCAGCGTTCCTTGTTGTCAGTGTTCTGCATTTAGCTATTCTAATAAGTGTGTAGTGGTATCTCATTGTTTTGTTTTGTTTTGGTTTGGTTTGGTTTTTTTCAGACTGGTTTTCACTCTGTTGCCCAGGCTGGAGTGCAGTGGCGTCAGCCTAGCTCAGAGCAACCTCAGACTCCTGGGTTCAAGAGATCCTCTTGCCTCAGCCTCCCGAGTAGCTAGGGACTATAGGTGTGCAGCACCATGCCAGCTAATTTTTCTATTTTTTATAGAGACAGGGTCTTGCTCTTTCTTAGGCTGGTCTCGAACTCCTGGCCTCAAGCAATCCTCCCACCTTGGCCTCCCAAAGTGCTAGCTAGTATTACAGGAATGAGCCACCATGCCTGGCCAGGTATAGAGTTCGAATAGACATTTTTCCAAAGAAGGTGTACAAATGCCCAACATACACATGCAAAGATGTTCAACATCAGACATTGGGAAATGCTAATTATAACTACAATGATATAACACTTCACACCCACTATGATGGCTATACTTAAAAATGATGGGCAGGCCAGGCGAGGTGGCTCATGCCTGTAATCCTAGCACTTTGGGAGGCTAAATTAGGAGGATCGGTTGAGGCCAGTTCAAGATCAGCTTGAGCACAAGTGAGACCCTGTTTTTACAAAAAAATAGAAAAATTAGCTGAGTGTGGTGGCACACACCTTAGTCCTAGCTACTTGGGAGGCTGAGGCAGGAGGCTGGAGCCCAGGAGTGTGAGGTTGCAGTGAGCTATGATGATGCCACTGCAGTCTAGCCCGGGCGACAGAGTGAGACTCTGTCTCGGAAAAAAAAAAAAAAAGAATAGGTATTTTGATTATTTGTTTTTAATTTCAAGGTGTGGGGGCATGGGCTCCATAGTCTTTTCCATACACGGAGAATCTAAAAGTCGAGAGGCTGCATCCCAGGACCACCTCTGTCTCTAGCCAGTTGGATGGTCTCAGGTCATTTAGACTTCTCTGGCATCTTTCCGATGGGAACAAGAGCAGACCTCCTTCATTAGAGATTGAGCACTGGAGCCCTGGGTGCTAGAACCACACCCACGATCTGACCTCAAATCTATGAAATGGCACTGATGGAAATAATAGGCAAATTATATTTGCAGACAAATAGGTTTATTACTCCACCTAGTTTTCCAAACCTCCGGATGCAGGGTGGGAATCTGATTAAGATAGCCAGCCATCTGCTGTATGGCCAGACTGGGCCGCACAGCTCCCTGTGAACAGCTGGGTCATATTTGACTTAAGGACATTGTTCTATTGAGGTCGCTTTTGATGAACACACCTTCCAGCCCAGGGAGAGTCCCTGGGCCTCCATAAGCCCATTACAAGGATTAACACTCAGGATGCCTCATTCCCACCTACTTCAGTGTGCTCTGCACCACTCCATTTGTTTCCACAACGTCCCCACGAAGAAGGTATTACTGGGCTCCCTGATTTGCAGATGAGGAATCCATACCCCTAACAGGACCCGGCCTCTCCGCATGTTCCCTTTTACTGCTTTACGCTCTTGTCTTCCTCCTGTATGAGAAGGCAGGCTTTTGTTTGATTCCTGTTCTATTCCTTTAGTGCTCAGTCTGTTCATGCCCGGTGCATAGTAGGTCTTAGTAAATATCTGCTGCGTGGAATTTGATAAAGTATGGCCCTTCGAGTCATCTTCATTGTCTAACCAGCCTTTCTAAACCTCTCAGCCTGGGAAATGAATTCCGCATTCTGGCATGAGTCACAAGGCCACCCTACCCATGACAAATAGGTCACAGGGGATTTCATAGTGCGTGTTTCCTGGAAGCTGCTCCACTCCTCCCTTGGGAGGCAGCATTTCATGGTAGGAAACCCTTGTCTTCTGAAATGAGAGAGGCTGGGTGACAATACCCACCGTCTTAGGCAAGTTATTTAGTTTCTTTAAGCCTCTGTTTTCTCATCTGTAACATGAGATAATTTTATTATGAAATGAGATATTAATACTATGCATAAGCCTTCATTCCTACCCCTTATCCTTCCATCTTCCTCCTCTCCATGCAAACAACAACAAAATGTGAAAGACAACAAATGGAGTAAACGGTTTTGGGAGAATAGGAGCCCGCAGGACAAGAATTAGGGGAACCAGGAGTGACAACACAGAGGTCAGTCCTGAGCTAGAATCCCAGTCCTGCTTTGTCTAAGTGGTGACTCTCGTCTATAAAACTGTCTTGCAGGGTTTGTAAGGATTATAATAGATAATACCCGTGACTTATCTAGCACACAGTAGGCACTCCATGAATAGTAGCTGTTACAAGATAATCTAAGACACTTAGCTTTTCCTCATTTTTGTTACCCACTCTGCTTCCAATGCAAACTCCAACCAACTCTTCCCAGAACACTATCTTTCTCTTTGCCACAATTCCATCCCCTCTCTTGAACACTATAACTCTTCTGTCTACCATGTTCCTGCAGTTAGGCCAGAGGGAAGAAAAACAGAACAAAAGAAAAAATTAAAGGAAATAAGTCTAAATAAACAATTTTGAGAAAAATGTTTAAGTTCCAAAGTGCCAGTATTATATGTGTGTATTTCCGTGTGTGTGTGTGTGTGTGTGTGTGTGTGTGTGTGTGTGTGTGTGTTTGTGTGTGAGAGAGAGAGAGGGAGAGACCCATTGTTAAACTGGTTGTCTCTAAATCTCGGGAAAGTAGAAATGGCAAAATAACAATTAAAAAAAAAAGGCATGTTCTATTGGTGCAATGGAAATAAATCACCAAGTTGAAGCCTGAGTGTGGGCTCCAGTCTCAGGGATTGGATGCTGATAGGTCAGAGTCTGGGTCTAGGGAAGAGGGTAAGGGGAAGGCCTACAGTTATTTTTTTAAAGGCCTGCCCTGCTAGCGGGGACAGTGGGGACATCTCCAGTCTCGGATGAGTTCTGGGAAGGAGGGGGCTTGCGCCAGGCGCAAGTTTGTGCAGAAGCCCGACTGGACATGGGCTCTGACCGGCTCCGAGGTTTGTACCCCACGTCCGTGTCCTTGTCCGCAGAGTGGCCCTCAGTCTCCCGGCGGTCGCGAGGATGATCTGAAACCCCGAGGGCCAAGCGCTCCGCGCCCACCCCGCAGGAGCCACCCCGGCTCGGAACGGAGCCCGCCCTCGCCAGCTCATCGGCGACCTCGCGGTCTCGGGGGACCGGGGAGGACCCCCACGGGGCCCGCCCCGTCCCCGCCGCCGGCCCCCAGCGCCCCCACGTGACTTCCTGAAAGCCGTGCGGACCGCCCTCCCCTGCTCGGTTTCGTTTCCTCGGCGGCCTCCGGGGCTGGTGCTGCAATCGCGGCCGCGGATCCAGCGCGTCTCGTGCCGTTGCCCCGCGGTCGCCATGGCGGAGCTGTGCCCGCTGGCCGAGGAGCTGTCGTGCTCCATCTGCCTGGAGCCCTTCAAGGAGCCGGTCACCACGCCGTGCGGCCACAACTTCTGCGGGTCGTGCCTGAGCGAGACGTGGGCCGTCCAGGGCGCGCCGTACCTGTGCCCGCACTGCCGCGCCGTCTACCAGACGCGGCCGCAGCTGCACAAGAACACGGTGCTGTGCGCCGTGGTGGAGCAGTTCCTGCAGGCCGAGCTGGCCCGCGAGGCGCCCGCCGACGGCTGGACGCCGCCCGCCCGCGCCGCGGCCCCCAGCCCGGGCGCCTGGGTGGCCTGCGACCACTGCCTGAAGGAGGCGGCCGTGAAGACGTGCCTCGTGTGCATGGCCTCCTTCTGCCAGGAGCACCTGCGGCCGCACCTCGACAGCCCCGCCTTCCAGGACCACCCGCTGCAGCCGCCCGTTGGAGACCTGCTGCGCCGCAAATGTCCCCAGCACAACCGGCTGCGGGAGTTTTTCTGCCGGGAGCACAGCGAGTGCATCTGCCACATATGCCTGGTTGAGCACAAAGCCTGCTCGCCCGTGCCCCTGAGCCAGGCCAGCGCCGACCTGGAGGTAGGGGTGACCCTTGAGGACGCAGAGGGCAGTGTGGGTGTCTCTGTGCCATACCCTGGATCCCCGGGGGAGATGGGCCTTGCGGGCCCTGAGATCGAGACAGGGGCATTCCCAGTGTCAGAGTAGAAAGGAGCTGGGAGAGTGTATCGCCCTCTCCCATCACCCACCCTCTACCCCCCTTACACCCATTTTACAGAAGGGACAACTGAAGACACGGGTGAAGTTGCTTGCCTTAAACCTGTCCTTGCCTGACGGTGTTTAGTAGAGGGTTTTGAATGTCAAATATGAACCCTGGGGGTTACCTCTTTTTCCTCATTAAATCCTGGCAGCACCCAGGAGGTGGGTATTATTAAGGAAACTGAGGTCCAGAGACTCTCACTGAGCCTGAGCTAATGCAGTAAGTGGCCATGCAGGCACTGGGACCTAGGGTTGCTTTGACTCCACAGTTTGCAGTTTCTCCCCATGGACCAGCCCCACGTCCAGGTCTATAGCATCCAGACCATGGGATGCTCCCGGAGTCCTGAGATCATGCTAGCAGAAGCCTTTGGTCATGTAAACAGAGGCTGGAAAGTTCTAGTGATCAGGGAGGGTCGTCATTAGAGGACTGAGAGGGAAGGGGGACAGAGTCCCTGCAATCCCTGGATCTGAGCCACAGGGAGAGCCAATGCTCTTGCACCAGAGTGTCCTCCCTCCTGGCTGAGTGACTTTGAGCAAAGGGTTTGGCCCGGGACCTGGGTCCTCAGCAGTGTAATGAGAAGGTGGGACTAGCTGGATTCCAAAGGGCCTTTTAAGAACTCAAAGCAGAGGCTGAAATCAAACCACCTTTTGTTACATCAGTCTAAGCTCCGAAGGGTGGCCTGATTTCATTTCATTCTCACAGTCCTGTCAGAGAGAACAAGGCCTGTCCTCTCATGTGTTTAAAGGAGACAGCGTCCCAAGTGAAGCCAGAGCTGGAGTCCGCGCCCAGCTCGGTGCGCCGTGCAAGCTCAGCTTTTTAACCCTTGTAATGTGCCTTCCTCTGCCATTCCCTGCCCCTTTGCTGAGTCCTTTAATGGGTCTCCTCTTTGAGCCCTGCTACTGTTCACTGCCGTTATTAGGGCCAGTCCCAGCTGATGCCCCCAAATTGGATGCCTGGGCTTGTCTTGGCCACTGGCATGTGGCCCACTTGGGACTTGGGAGCCTCCCATGTGGAGGACCCAAGTCTCCAGTCGGTGAGGGGATCCTCAGAACTTAAAACAGTTAATTCCCCTTGATTAGGGATTATTGCAGCTACCAAACTCCTCAGGCCACTTTCCTTTGGCTTAGAGTCATGTGGGCCCCCAGTCATGCTGAGGGGTCATATGTGTTTGATTAATGGTGGGTAAAATCGTTCAAACTATAGGGTTCAGGGTGCAGTGCTAAGAGTGGCTCTTGGAAATGAAGCACTTGGCAGCCTCGGAGTGTTCTGGGATCTCTTCCTGTTCTGAGACCTGCAAGGCCGGATCTGCCTGGGCCTGGCCTTTGACCCACACCAGCCACTGTTACAGGTCAGGTCAAAGAGCAATGTCACAGTGACCAGGGTCGAGTTAATGTGGCCTTGGTCCCTGCTTCCAACCCTTACATGTGACTATCACTGGCTTGTTCAAATCCAGATTCAAGATTAGGTTCAGCCCAGAATATCTTGGGTGGAGTGGAAGAGGCAGGAAAATGGAAGGGAGGGACAGAGTGTGTGAAGCCAACTAATTAGGGAAGGAAATGGCCTTTTTTTTTCTTTTCTAGAAATTTCCAGCATGCTCAGTTTAGGCATGTGTCTATAATTTTTTTTTTTTTTTTTGAGACAGAGTCTTGCTCTATTACCCGGGCTAGAGTGCAGTGGCCTCATCATAGTTCACCGCAGCCTTGAACTCCTGGGCTCAAGTGTTCCTCCTGCCTCAGCCTCCTGAGTAGCTGAGACTACTTGCCATCATGCCTGACTAATTTTTCTGTTTTTTGTAGACACAAGGTCTCGCTCTTGCTCAGGCTGGTCTCGAACTCCTGGTTTCAAGCAATCCTCCTGCCTTGGCCTCCCAAAGTGCTAGGATTACAGGCATGAGCCACCTTACCTGGCCACATGTCTGTGATTTTAATACCAGGATCTTAGCTGTGCCAGTTAATAGCAGTGTGGCAAGTCACTTAATTGGCTCTGTGCCTTAGTGTCCTCATCTGTAAAAGTTGGGTAATTCTCACCTCATAGTATTTTTCTTAGCTTTAAGTTAATATGATACATGTAAAGCATTAGAACAGTGCCTGGCATACAGTAAGCATGTAATAAATACTAGCTGCTGTTATTATGGGGGTGATGGTGGTCATTTTGCTTCCCATGTTTCCATGCCTCAACATTTCATCTGAGCAGGAGGTAAGAGATTCAGATATTGATTATGAAAATTTATAGAAATAACATGAGGATGCTATTATCCTCCCTCCCGCACAATTTGCCTTTCTTTCTGGAGGTGGCCAAGGGGCCTAGCAATTCTGAATGACCTTAATTTAGTTGCAGAGCAGATTTGCAGCTGGGCTTCAGCCCGTGTGGGCTGGTTCTTATTCCCAGCCCTTGGGGTTCCCAGGCAGTAGGGTGGCCAGGTGAGCCTTGGACTCTGGCTCCTGTCTCTGCCTCCCCGAGGCTGACAAAGGCTGCCAGCATTCTTCCGGAACTGGCAGGAGCCTCTGGAGAGAACCATCTCTGATGTCAGGCTTGGCTCTCTGGGTCCCCTTCTCCTGGATCTTGGCTTCATGAGCCTCCTCTGCTTTGCTTGCTCTCGAATGTCTTCTAGCTGATTTCCCCCCAGCCCCTGCCCAATATTTTGCTTGCTTTTCTGGCTGTTTGCAGTGGGAGGGGTGATCTGAATGACGTCACTTGCCATTACCAAAGCAGCTGTCCCATCTTGCTCTGTCCCTGTGTGAGCTTGGCCACCTTGCTCTCCCCTGTCTCAGTTTCATCAGCTGTAAAATGGGTAATGGTGAAGAAACTCATAATAATATTAATACAAGCTAACATTTAGTATGTTCTTACTAACTGCGGTCCCCAACCCCTGGGCCACGGTCCAGTACTAGTCCTGGGCTGTTAGGAACTGGGCAGCGTGTCACCGCCTGAGCTCCCCCTTCCCCTGCCCCGGTGGGTGGACTCCTGCTTACTAAGATCTGGCACTCACTATGCTAAGGACTTACTTTGTATCAATCAATCCTCCTACTAGCCCCCAGAGGTGGGAACAGTTGTATCTATTTTGTGGCCAAGAAAAGGGATGTGAGAGACAGCTGCACAGCTGGGAACTGGAACTTGAACCCTGGTGTGTCCAGCTCCAAATCGTGTACTCTTGACTTCCTTACTGCACTGTCCCCCTAAAAAGATCAGAGTCAGTAAATGTGGGAATGCTTCAAAAAGCTACAAGCAGGCTAAGGCTTGGGAGTGGCAGAAACATTCGTGGGGTGGATTCAAGGCATGGTTCCTGGGCTTGGGTGCAGGGGGGGGCTGGGCTGAAAAGGCGCTCTCTCACCCTCGTTTGTTTTCTCCGCAGACCAAGCTGAGGCATAAAATAACTGTCATGTACAGTCAGATCAATGGGGCATCGAGAGCACTGGAGGACGTGAGAGCCAGGCAGCAGGATGTGCGGGTGAGTGGCAGGGCTCTCCAACACCAGCACCGCCCTGGGGCCCCCCTTGGCCCACAGGCAGGGCAGGCGCGGCTCTGACTGCAACGAGGTGGTGCTGGCTGTGCTCACAAGTGTCAGGATTAAATATCAACTTTGCCAACTGTGGAGAGAGCTACATGCCCAAGACAGATCCTTCACAAACCCAAACTGAAAACTACCTATAAGCCCAACTTTGGGGAAATCATTAAAAAATTAGAGTTGAAACGTAATAATTTAGAAAAATGGTTATGATATAAGGTGGGAGAAAAACAGGAAGCAAAACCCTACTAGGATTGCGTCTATTTATAAAAAAAAAAGGATATTATTTTCACAGGGCTCCTGTAATAGATTACCACAAACTTGGTGGCTTACAATGAAAGGGTGTGAAATTTGTATGTGGGGGGAGAAAGATTTCTCACACGGTGATTAGGATATGCAGAAGTAAAAGTTTATTTATTTCTCTGAGAAAGAAAGAAAGGGAGAGAGAGAGGGAGTGAGTGGCTACGATAGTCTATTGCAGGAGTGCAAATGCCGGGCAGCTGAGAAAAAGCTGCTTGGAGTTTTAAAGGATAAAAATGGCTTTTTCCCCCTCTGCTTTAGCAGACTGATAACAGAAGCGTGGCGAAGCTGTTATAGGTGTTCTTTATTTTTCTCTTTTCTCTGTGAGGCTGACTTTATGTGAGTCCTTGGAATCCCCTGCTGGGAGAACTGAAGTGGAGAGTTCCTACCCCTACTGTGCCCTTAGGGCTCTTCAAGGCTATGAAAAAACTCTTAGAGATAACGAGTTAGGCCTCAGGTGTTTACTTAAACAAAACAAAGGGCAGTTGTACTGGGAGTTTTCTCTTCACAAGGGCAATTATGTGTTGTGAGTTTATTTCTCTTACTTTCTGTTCGATAGTTTATTTTCCTCTGTTAGGTAGGTTACTAGTAAGGCCACCTTTCATACAACAACAGAAATTTATTCTCTCACAGTTCTGGAGGCCAGAAGTCCAAACTCAAGGTGTCAGTAGGGCCACATTCCCTCCCGTGTCTCCAGGGGAGAATACTTCCTTGCCTCTCTCAGCTTCCAGGGGCTCAGGCGTTCCTTGGCTTGTGGCTGCCTGACTCCAGTCTCTGCCTCCATCTCCATGTGGCCACCTCCTCCCCCCTCAGTGTCTTCTCTTCTATCTCTAGTAACAACCCTTGCCACGAGATTTAGGGACCGCCTGGGTAATCCAGGATGATCTCACCTCAAGATCCTTAATTTAATTATATTTGCAAAGGCCCTTTTTCTAAGTAAGGTTACAGTCACAGGCTTTGGAACGTGGACATATCTTTTGAGGGGGCCGGCATTCAACCTATTATCGGAAAGAAGAGTAAAAGGAAGTATTATAGGAGGATAGTAGTGAAAGTGCTGGAGTGGGAAATCAGAGATGGTTTTAGTTCCTCTGTTTTTCAAATTTTTTATGAGGTTAAATTGCCTTGAAATTGAAAGAAGATTTGATTTTTAAGTACCCTATTCTGGAGCTGCAGCGCCCAGGTTTATTGAACAGCTGTGGCTTAATTAAGTGAGATCTGGGTTAGAATACCAGGTCTGTCATTTACTAGCTATGTGTCTTTGGTCATGTTGGCAGATCTCTGAGCTTTAGTTTTCCCATCTGCACAATGGAATCACAACTCCTTTCTGAAGGTGATTATGAGACTTAAGTGAAAGGATATATATGAGAGTACCTGTATTTGGTAGAAGGTAGGCTAAACTGCTATAACAAAGTCACCTCCAAAATTCAGAGGCTTAAATATGATGGAAGTTTATTTTTCTCACTGTGACAGTCCAAGCCCATACATGAGTAACCTGTACTAGTGGGATGGCTCTGCTCCATGTGATCATTCAGGGATTAAAAGACCTTCCTTCTTATTGCCCTGCTGCTCCATAGAGTATTGCCCTCATCTCTTTGGTTGAAGCAGGGTCACCATGACATCTTTGTTCTAGCCTGTAAGAAAAGGGACAGGGAGGAAGTGGAGGACAAGAAGCAATTTCCTTTTAGCAAGTGACACAGTGTTGCACATAACACTTACGGTCATGCCACATTGGAAGGAGCTTGGTCACATTGCCAAGCCTAGCTGCAGGGGAGGCTGGGAAATGTAGTCTGGGCAGCCACATGCCCAGATAAAACTCCAAGGATGTTCTTTTACTAAAAGAAAAAAGGGGAAAATGAACACTGGGGGACATTTGTAGTGAAATTGGAAGTTGTAGCGTAAAGAATTGAGTAAAGAAATACTTGAAATTCTTTCTTCCAGTATACTCTGCCTTTTGTGTGTTTGTTTATCATGTTTGATTCTGAGCTATTGTCTTAGTCCATTTTCTGCTGCTGTGACAGAATACCACAGACTGGGTAATTTATAAAGAAAATAAGATTATTTGGCTCACAGTTCTAGAGGAGGGGAAGTCCAAAAGCATGGCACAGGCATCTGGTGAGGCTCATCCATGGTGGAAGGGCAGAAGGCAGAAGGGTGAGAGAGGGTGAGAGACAGAGAGGAAAAAGGAGACCAAACTCCCCCAATAACCAACCCACTTCCGAGACAGCAGCATTAATCCATGCTCCGCCCTCATCACCTAATCGCCTCTTGAAGGCTTCTTGAAGGCCTCACCTCTTAATATTGTTACAATGGCAATTAAATCTCGGCATGAGTTTTGGATGGGGACATTCAAACCATAGCAGTTATTGAGGTTACCCAGGATGTTAAATAAAACCGCAGCTGCTAAAGCAGTGTTGTCCAACAGAAATTCCCCAGGAGCCTCAGATATAGTTTTAAATTAATTTTAATAATACAATTTATTTACCTTGGTATATCCAAAATATTATCATTTCAACCTATCACCAATAGAAAAGCATTAATGAGCTATTTTTCATTCCTTTTTTTGGGTACTAAGTCTTTGAAAGCCAATGTGTATCTCATGCTTATGACACATTTCAGTTGGACTAGCCACATCTCAAAGGCTTGATGAAGGCTACATGCAGCAAAGGGCTATGTTACTGGAAAGTACAGTTCTAGAGGATGATGTTCCCCAGCAATTTTCTAGAGCTGCTTTCTACCTTTTCTTTTAAAAAAATTGCCTGCGAATTGCCTTTAGCTGAAGAAATAAAATATCACCGGTGCAGCCCCTCCTGTCTGTTTCTTTCTTATTGTACTTCCTTCCTCTCTTCTAGAAGTAACCACTGTCCTGAATTTATCCATTCATCCCCAGGCATTCCTTTATAGCGCTGTGTTTGTTTCTAGGCTTTACGTAAAGAGGATCGTACTGCATGTCTTCTTCTACAAGTTGTTTTTCTCTCATGGAGATTTATCCATGCGTAGCTCCAGTTTATTAGTTTTCGTAACTGATATTCCATCCCGTGAATGGTTCTCCGTCTGTGGACAAAGTCTCCTGTTGATAGATATCCATGCTGTTTCCAGGCTTCTGCTACTTCAGACAAGGCTGCTTGTGAATGTTCTCGTGCACGTCTCTGGGGCAGGTGGCTGAGAATGTTTCTAGAGTATATTTCGAGGGTTAGAGGCGCTGGGACATAGCACGTGAGCACCTCCATGTTTAGTAGGTATTGCCACTTTGCTCTCCAAAGCGGTCGTGCCGGTTTGAACCCCCTGGGGCTCCACATCTCACCGGCACTTGGGGCTGCAGCCTTAGCGTTTTTGCCAAGCTGACGGGTGCCCTCTTGCCTCGGTCCTCTTAGGCTACTATCAACAAGAAGGTGGAGCAGCTCAGACAAGAATACATGGAGATGAAGGCTCTCATTGAGGCCTCGGAGGCCACCCAGACACGGAAGATGAAGGAAGAGGAGAAGAGGGTCAACGGCAAGTTCGACGCCATTTATCAGGCTCTCCTCAAGAGGAAGGGTGAGATCCAGAAGCTGAAGGAGGAGCTTGAACTCGGCCTGACCAAAGGGGACGAGTTTGAGTTTCTGGAGGTGGGTCGTGATGGGGCCATTGTTGGCCACTCTTTGCCTAGTGGTATGGCGTTAACCGTAGGTGCAGTAAGGCCCTCAAGGAGTTGGGGCTGTAAGAGGTCACTAGAGGCATCCTTGAGACATGTGCTGTATTAGTTTTCTAAGCTGGGCACCAACTTACCACAAACATAGGGGCTTAAAAGAACATGCATTTATCATGTCAGAGTTTTGCTGGCTCAGGAGTCCGGGCACGGCTTCGTAGCTTGTCTGCTCAGGGTCTCACAAGGCTGTGGTCAGCGTTGGCTGGACTGCCTTCCTTTTAAAGCCCAGCTTGTCTTCCAAGCTCACGTGGTTGTTGGCAGAATTTAGTTTCATATGGTTGTAGGACTGAGAGGTCCCTGCTTTCTTTCTTTTTTCTTTTTTTTTTGAGACAGAGTCTCATTCTGTCTCCCAGGCTAGAGTGCCGTGGCGTCAGCCTAGCTCACAGCAGCCGCAAACTCCTGGGCTCAAGCGATCCTCCTGCCTCAGCCTCCCGAGTAGCTGGGACTCCAGGCATGCGCCACCATGCCCAACTAATTTTTTCTATTTTTAGTACAGACAGGGTCTCACTCTTGCTGAGGCTGGTCTCAAACTCCTGACCTCAAGCTATCCTCCAGCCTCTGCCTCCCAGAGTGCTAGGATTACAGGTGTGAGCCACCGCGCCCAGCCCTAAGAGGTGCTGAGACGGCTGCTTTCCTGCCACCTGTCTCAGTTTGGTAGAGCCTACTTCTTCAAAGCCAGCAGAAGACTCTTTCCTTCTAGAAAGGTCCAGTCCTGCTTTTAAGGGCTTTCACCTGGTTAAGTCAGACCCACCCAGGGTAATCACCCTTTTGATGAACTCATGATCAGCCGATCTGAGATCTTAATTACACCTGTAATATTCCTTCCGCTTCGCCGTACAACATAACCTCATCGCAGGAGGGGTATCCCCATCACATCTGCCATCCCGGCCGCACTCGAGGGGAGGGGATTATATAGGGTGTGTGCACTGGGGGTGAGAGGGGGGTGTTTGGGCCATCTTAAACTGTTGTCTGCCACTCATGCCTCCACCCTCTTCCTCCCATCCTTCCTCCAATGACCCCAGAAGTGTCTTTTTAGAACACAGGTCCTCCCCAACCCTTTCTGGCCTCATGTTCTTTAGCATGGCCCACAAAGCCCTTGGTAACTGGGCCCTGCCTTTGCCAGCAGCCTCATCTCTTACCACCCACCCCCTCACCCATATCCTAACCACAGCGGGGCACTCACCATTCCCCAGACACGGCGGCCGTTGGGTGGGAGCACCATGCCTGACCTCTGCCTAGCGAATGGCGTCCTTCCAGGGCTTCGGACCCCACTGCTATGCTGCTCTTGGTGTTCCTGAGGATGTCACACTCCTTCTGTTGTAGCACTGGGTGATGTTGTCTCGGAGGTGCTTGTTTCACATCTGTTTTGGCTGCCTTACCAGTGCAGAGTAAAATGCGTGGCATTCAGGGGGTGTCTGGTGTGCCCCATTGATTGGGTGACCTGTCACTGTATCTCAGAGGCCCAGTTCCTTGTTCAGGTCGTGGGGGAGAGCACAGGAGTGACTGGGCACCTTCTCCTACCTGTGCGTAGATGCTCATCCATGCCTAGGTGGGAGGGTACCAAGCTTCATCCCACACGCTCGTTCCTGCTTGTTGGAGCAGCTGCCTTGAGCTCTCTGAGAAGGATTCTGGGTCCACATCTGAGCCTCTTGACACTGTATGACACTCGTTTGCCCTGGCTTCATCCCACATCCCTTGAGGCATCCCTGTTCAGAACACTTGATTAGAGCTGTTCCTCTAGGATGGAGGTGGTCCTGAATTTCCTGCGCTTTTCCAGCCACAGCTGGAGGAGTGGAAAGAGCATTGTCCACAGGCTTGGGAGACCTCTGTCCCAACCGTGCCTGTCCCACTAACTGGCAGGGTTCCTGGCAGCCCACTTGTCATGTCCCTCAGTTTCTGCATCTATAAGATGAGCCACCTCTGAGGTCCCTTCTAGCTTCAGATTGTGGTGTCTTCAAGTGGCACGTGAACCCCTGGTGACCTCTGGCCTGTGATTTGAGAGGGCCGATTGGACTTAGTGCCCCTGGGCTTGGTGGGCTCCTCCCAGGGTTTGTGAGAACTGAGCTCAGGCCCTGGTTTCCCAGAAGCTGCCTGCAGTAATCCCCTGGCTTGTTCCAGAAAGCGTCAAAACTGCAGGGAATCTCCACGAAGCCAGTCTATGTCACCAAGGTGGAGCTGAACCACGAGCTGATGAAGGGCGTCCAGCAGAGCACCATCGACCTCAAGAACGAGCTGAAGCGCTGCCTCAGGCAGCTCCAGGAGAGGAAGCACGAGGAGCACACGGGCTCAGGTGACCGTTCGCAGCTGGCACCTGCCTGCTGTGGAGCCCTGGACCCCTCAGCGCTTTGGGGCGGAATGGGGTGGGGAGTGGGGTGGGGGTGTGATCCTGAGTTTCAGGGTTTCTGAAACACCCACCTGCATCTGGGGGGAAGTGGGGAGCTGCTTCATCCTGACATTAGAGCACATTTGCGGGGGCTCGATGTTATGGTGGGACTTTCTGGACAGACAGGCTCTTTTTGTCGTGATCTTGAGGCCGACTCGGATGGGATTCGAAGGGACTTTGGGTTGTCTTTGTGTTTGGTGGGGGAATGGCTAGTTTTGGGGAGAAACGTGGAATTCCTCCTTGACACCCCCTTTCCTTCACCCCATACCAGTCCATTGCCAAATTTTGCTTTTTTGATAACTCCTGACTCAGTCCACTGACAGTCCCAATAACAGCCACCTGCTCTCTGTTGCCATCGCCTGTGCCCCACGACTGTGGCAGCCTCCTGAACGCCCCTCGGTACTGCCGCTGCAGCCAGAGAGAGCTTTGCAGGTCTCATCCCCTGGGACCTCTCCCCCTTCACCCTGTTAATGGGCTTTCCATCGCCCTTAGAGCACAGACCAGACCCGTGACCCTGCCTACAAGCCAGGTCAGGCCCTGTTCATCTTCGTAGCCCCAAAGTGCCCCCGCCTTTCTCCTGTGCATCTCTCTGCAGTCAGTTCCTCAAACATGCTAAGCTTCCCACCACAGGGCTTTAGTACATGCTCTTCCCCACTGCCCAGAAGGCTTAGACTCCACCACCTTCACCAGTTAACTCCTCTCACCCTTTGAAGATCATGGAAACACTCCATGTCCCAGCCAGCCTCCCCTGCCACCTCACCCACTCCTCAGACCCGGTCCCGGGATCCTTATCGTCCTGTTTACTCTTCCTTGCCATTCCCATCTGTCTCCCTCGCTAGGCTGTGATCTCTGTGAAGGCAGGGGCTGTGTCTGGTTTTTACACAATGCTGTTCCCCCCGTGCCTGACACAGAGCCTGGCCCATAGTAGATCTCTGTTGTGTCATCCAGGAGTGGCCTTGAATTCAGCTTGGCCAGCTGCGTGTCCTTGCAGAGGGCTTCTGAGATAAGCGGCGGTGCAGCTCCATGGCGGCAGTGCTCTGCAGGGGGCAAAGCTGTTCATGGCTGGTGTGCAGGATGAGGGGAGAGAAAAAGCGGGCAAGGGACAAATGTCGACTGAGCCTGCGCTACACGCCAGGCAACCTGATCTCGCTCAGGGGTCACGCCAACCGCAAGCAAGGTGGAATCTTCCCCATTGAGAGGCCTCAGGCCGCAGAGCTGGGTGCTGGTGGAGAACACACTTGACCCCAGCTACATTTTAAGCCAGAGAAAAAAGGGAACACACCAAACCGGTCCATCTGTGACCTTGTTTCTAGCTCCTGTGACTGCCTGGAGGGGGAAGGTCCGTGGGAATGGCTGTCCACGGAAACCCTCTGCCCGTTGCCCTCCCGCCGTGGCAAAGCTGGCTGCTGGGGCTGGTGGGAGGAGCTGCACACACTGAGCCTTTTTCTCTGGCACAGGTGACTCTGCAGAGCATGTCCCAGCGTCCACACACAAATCCTCACGCCCTGCGAAGGTATCAAGTAAGTAGCCCCGTCCCTGTCCCCATGGCAACAGCGTGGCTGTGACTGGCCGGCGCTCCGGCTGTCCCGAGTTACCACGGGGGTCTGGATCTCAGCTGGGGAAAAGCTGGGCTACAGAAGCCACCGAGGGGCAGTGGAAGGGCTGTCGCAGCAGCTCCACTGGGGCCCGGGAGGCCTCGTCCGTGAGCATCGCACGTTTGGGCTGCCTGGGGCAGCTCAGCCCCCGAAGCTGGCCTGTTGTGAGAAGTGTCACTACACTCAAGTTCTGGCACTCGGCAGAGCCCCCGGAGGAGGCTCACGGGGGTCCTGGACGAGCCGCGGCCACGCCTCGCTGGTAGCGTTTGGTAGTGGCGAGCTCCTGCTGTCGCGTGTTCCCAGCGCTTCCTCATCGCCCCTCCCCCTTTCAGCCCCTTGGGCCACGCTAGAAATGTTTTTTCCTAATCACCACCCATGAAATTTTGATACCACCCATAACTGTTTCTATTCTGTGCTTTTACACATAAAAAGAGTAAGATTGCTTTACTCCTTTTCTGTCAAGAATCTATTTTTGCCCTCTTGGGGGTGGCGTCGCCCTCACTGGGAAGGCGTGTGCTGCTGACGTGGGGGCTGGTTCTCAGTTTTCTGGCCTGTTAAATGTGGACAGTAATGATATCGAGCCCACAGGATTATTGTGAGTGACGTTCACATGGGGCACTGATTGTGAAAACTCTTTTTTGTTTTTGGAGACAAAGTCTCAATTTGCTGCCCAGGCTAGAGTGCAGAGGCGTCATCACAGCGCACAGCAACCTCAAACTCCTGGGCTCAAGCAATCCTCCTGCCTCAGCTTCCCCAGCAGCTGGGACTACAGGCCCATGCCACCATGCCCAGATAATTTTTCTATTTTTTGTAGAGACAGGGTCTCGCTCTTGCTCAGGCTGGTCTCGAACTCTTGGTCTCAAGCAATCCTCCCACCTCGGCCTCCCAGAGTGCTAGGATTATAGGCATGAGCCACTGCTCCCAGCCCGTGAGAGCTCTTTATAAGCCATAAGTCAGTGTGAACCTAGGAGGAATGCCCCATGCCATGGCTGGGGGGCTGAGAGACTCTGGGCTCGTTCTTTGTTGCTGTTGAGTGCTTGCTGTTAGTGCTTAGGTTGTCTTTAGCAGAACACGTGTGGTACCGGGTCCTGGATGGAGTGGAGTCTGGGCTAGGACGCCTGGTGCAGATGGAGCGGGAGCCCTCAGCTAGGCTGGAAGATGTCAAACGGCAGTTTGTGTGAAAGGGAAGTGAAAGAGTAGATGAAAAAGTATTGTTGGCCTGTGTACATCCTTCCCTAATCATCT
Source organism: Propithecus coquereli (assembly GCF_000956105.1). NCBI lineage: Eukaryota > Metazoa > Chordata > Mammalia > Primates > Indriidae > Propithecus > Propithecus coquereli. Next base: position 617,234 of record NW_012136192.1, read on the forward strand.
TCCCTCGAAAACTCCTTGTGGCTGTCCCAGGTCACAAACACCACCCTCAGTGTGAATGAGCTGGTGATGCCAGCCATCAGGCAGGCGGGTCCCCCAGTGAGGTGACGCCCTCCTGCCTCTGCTAAATGACACCCTGGAAAATAGCTGGAGCTGTGAAAGTTAAATTCGGGGGTAATCAAGGCTGTTCTGTGTTGAAAGTGGCTCCAGGTCAATAGGCTGAGATGGGGAAGGAGGTAAGAGGGGCGGACAGTCACAGTGGAGAGACACCTAAGGACAGTCACAGTGGAGAGACACCTAAGAGCAGCGGTGAGGGGGCGGCCTGTGCCCTACACAGGTGTCACAGCCTGGGGCCCTCCAAGATGCTGGTCTGCTGGGAGCGAGCAGGAGAGTGGTGGCAGCTGAAGAAAGTGGGCAAAGAGTGAACTATTGCAGGAAACGTGACTCCTGAAATGGGAGAAGGGGTAGCCGGGCCCCTGTGGGGTGAGGCAGGGCCTCGCAGGGAGGTGGAGCATAATGGGAGAGGGCGGGGCGTATCTGGAATGTTCAGTGTCCTGTGGGCAAGCGGAGAGGAGACGCCAAGATTTCATCCCAGTGGTGGGAAAATCTGCCCACTTGAGTGTCCTCTGGAACCAACCACCCAGACGGCTTGCAAACCACAGATCGCCTGAGATACCTGCAGTAAATCTGAAATGTACAGTTAGATCAGTTCTGACAAATGCATACCCATGTTACCATTATCCAAATCGAGGTGAAGAATTTCCCTTATTCCAGAAAGTTCTTTTGTGCTCTTTATTAGTCCACCCCTCCCTCACAGCAACTGCCGCCGGTTTCTATTACTAGCAATTCGTTTTGCCCACCAGCCTCTCGTATTTTTCAAGTTAAAACACCCTTTAATTTGTATGGGTCAGATTCTTGCGAATGAATGTCGTTATGGGCTTTTGAAAGTGTCATTGTGTTGTGCTTTAAAAGATCTTAATTCTGAAAACTTTCTTTTTCAGAAGACGAAAAGACATCCAAGAAGCTTTGTAAGTCGTGCCTTTGTGCACCTTTTGGTTTCTGAGCCTGAATGCTGGCAGGGAGAGGCGGCCTGTCTCACCAGGCTTTGAGACGGGCCTGAGCTTTTTGCTTATAGTCTGTAATGGCACACGGGCCTGAGGTGAGGGCAGGAGTAGCAGAGTAGGACGAATAAGATGACCGTGGCCCTGTGTGGACTCCCCTTTGTTGGCCCGGCTGTTCGGTGTGCGCTTGTGCAGGTGGCTCTTGGCATTCGGCTTGGAAGGGAAGGGAGGCCACCGTGTAGCTCTCACCCGTTGCCAGCTCACCTTTCTCTTTCCTCACCCCCAGCGGCGCCCCCTGCCTCACCTAGCAAGCTTCCCACCTTCGGAGCTCCGGAACAGTCAGTGGATCTGAAACAAGCTGGCCTGGAGGGTGAGTTGTTGTGGGCAAGGCCACTGGGGCGCTCACTCTGAGTGTGTCCTGAACATCGCTCTGTTTTCTCTCCCAGCTGCAGCCAAAGCCACCAGCTCGAAGGCGAACTCAGAGCTGCTCAAGGCCACGGTGCTGGGGAACTTCCTAGCCAAGTCCAGACCTGAGCTCCTGGAGTGTGAGTAGCTTGGGAGCTGGCGCGGGTCCTGCTGCTTTCCATTTCTCCTGTGCAGTGGGCGCCATCCCTCGCCCTTGGCTCTGTCCACGCCCCTGCACCTGTCCTCTGCTCAGTGGCTCCCTTGTTTCCTCCCTCCCTTCAGCACCTGCCTTTCCTTCTCTCTTTTCCGAATCAGCTCAGACCCCACGATCGGTCCTTTGTATCTCCCTCCTGTGGTCCAGCCTGGCTGACCGAGCTCGTCCCTCTCTCGGGCCAGTGCCTGTAGCCAACTGCTGTGCCCGAGCGTCCCCTGCAGAGCAGGCGGGGCAGTTGTGGTCACCGGCGTCACCGGGTGTCCCATTGCCGGCATGCCTGCTCTGCCACCCCTCCCACGCCTGCCACCCAGAGCCACCATTTCCAAGCCTTCCCACTTGCCCTAACTCCAGGTTTCTCTTTGTCCCGCCCACCCTCTGCTTCGCGGAGAAGAGGGACAACCCAGAAAGAACAACCTCGGCCTTTGTTGTCATCTCCCCTACACTTATCCCCCTTCCTCCTTCCCTCTTCCCCCTTCCCCAAGGCCAGTCCCTGGGCCCTGGACTCTGGGGCCCACTCCTCCTGCTGTCTCTGGAATCTTCTGCTCCCGAGTGGGCTTTCTCACTCCCGTCTCTTTGCCCTCATTGTCTCTACAGAGGCCTGCCCATTCTACGTAGCGTGTCTAAAATTTCTCTAAATCACAAAAAACAGAACCAACAAAACCAGGAAGACTTTCTGGGCCTCAGCTCTGCCTCTCGCCTCCCTTTCACCTGAACACTTGTTGGAAGTACAAATCCCCGAGCCCTGCCCCGGTCCTACAAGATCAGACTCCAGGGCAGGCGTGGAGAGCCGCGTGTTGAACTCATTTCCTCAGTGATGCTCTCCGGGAAAGCTGGGGAGATGCAGCTCTGCAGCGAATGCCTTGGTGGTTCTCAGCTGTGGCTGCGTGTTGGAGCTCTCGGGAGCTTTGTAAAATCCCTGATGCCCAGACTGCTCCCCAAACCGGTTCGGTCAGAATCTCAGTGTTTCTTAAAGTGGCCCAGGGGTTACAGTGTGCACCCAAGTGAGAGGCAGAAACCTAATCCTCGCCCTCCTGCAGTCTGACCTCTGTCCTCGCCCTTGATCAAGGCAGCTCTGGTTGAGGTTAGCGGTGGCCTCTGTGCCATGAAATCCAAAGGACAGCTTTTAAGCTTTTATTTAGCTTCACCTTGTGATACTCTGTCCCCATGTCCCCTGAGCCACCACACTCCCCGGGTCTCCATCCACCCCTCTAGTCGGTCCTCAGGCTCCTTTGCAAGCTCTGCCTTCCCTGTCTGACCTGGAAGTGGGTAGAGTTCCTTCTTCAAGGCCAGGCCAGGGGTGCCCGCTGTCCTAGAGCTTCACATGCGGCGCCCTCCACTAGTACCCGCCTCTACGCAGCGGCTCAAACCCATCACTGAGAAATGAACTTCTGGCTGTTCCCTTCTCTGCAGCTGCTGAGGCTTGGTGGGCACCTGTGGGTACCTTGGTTTCTCAGGGTGGGCCTCCCCAGAGCCCTTTGCTGTCCTTGGGCCCCCGGTGAGGCCGAAACCAGTGCGGAGTGAGAGCTGTCACTCAAGCTACTGGCGGTGGTGCTGAGCCACGTGTTTCAGGTGCTGCCATGCGCTCTGTAGCAGCTCCATAAGCAGAAAAAGTAAAGATCTAGCAACTTAGGACCTTAGAGGACATTTTCCCAGCCCATTCATTCACCCAGGGGGAAACTCAGGCCCCAGTGAAAAGCGTCATGCCCTGAGCCACCTGGCCAGGGAGTAGTAAATGGTGAAAACCCAGGTCTCCTGGCTCCCAGATTCCCAAGCTAGAGATTGTCTCCCTCTGCCTTGCTGTCCCGTAGCCGGCCTCCCATGGGTAGGTCCAGGATAGCCTATGAGGGAGGGGCAGGGACGCTGTGTCCTAGAGAGAAGGCTGAGTGTGGGGACGACACGGGGGGGAACTTAGTCTTCAGATCTCCTGGAGCTGGTTAAAAGTGGCAGGAGGGGCAGGGAGCGTGTGCTAGTGTTCCAAGGAGAGATGTAGTCCGGCCACTGCTGTGCTTACAAACCTTGATTGGCTCCCTGCTGCCCCCAATTAAAGTTTAGACCCCTTAGCCCTTCCCTCTCTGGCCCTAACGTGTTTCCCTCCTCCTGCGGCTATTCCCCACCACCCAGCCTTCCCTGGTCCTAGAACATGGCCAACATCCTGAGATTCCATGGCTTCCCCTACATGTTCCTTTGCCTGGAGTGGCTTGTCTCTCCTCTGTCTAGTTCTTCTCATCTTCTGTTGCCTGTCTCCAGTGGTGCCTGAGAAATGCTCCCCTGTGCCCTCTCTGCCCCTCCACATGTCTCCGTGTGCCTATAGCCTGTGCCCACACTTTTAGCAGAGGGTGGGCCTCACAGTGTTGCTCTTGCCTTGTTTGTTGGAGTGTGAGCTCTGTAAGGCCAGGCACCTTGTTTCTCTGGTTCCTGGTTGTGAGTCTTGCATAGAATCTGGCATCGATCAGGTGCTCAGTAAATGGTTTTAGATGGACTAAGAAACAGACCAATGGGTGACTGATAGATGGATAGATGGCTGGCTGGCTGAAAAGGATGGATGAGTAGATGGAAGGATGGATGGATGGATGAGTGGGTGGAAGGATGGATGGATGGACGGATGGATGGATGAAATGAGTGGATGGATAGATGGATGAGTGGGTGGAAGGATGGATGGATGAGTGGATGGAAAGATGGATGGATGGAAAGATGGATGGATGGATGGATGAGTGGATGGATGGATGGATGAGTGGATGAATGGATGGATGAGTGGATGGATGAATGGGTAGATGGATAGATAAAACAAGTGAATAAATAGTCCAAGTTCATGAGAGGCCTACAAGGGAGAGCACCTTGGCCCACTGTAATTGATTCCTTGGGGTGATGTTTCCTCAGATTATGTTAAAGTCATCCTGGACTACAACACTGCCCACATCAAGGTGGCTCTGTCAGAGAACTACACCGTAGCTTCTGTGGCTGACACTCCTCAGAGCTACCGGCCGCATCCACAGAGGTTCACGTCCTGCTCTCAGGTGCTGGGCCTGCACTGCTACAAGAAAGGGATCCACTACTGGGAGGTGGAGCTGCAGAAGAACAACTTCTGCGGGGTAGGCATCTGCTACGGCAGCATGGAACGGAAGGGCCCCGAGAGCAGGCTCGGCCGCAACAGTGCCTCCTGGTGCGTGGAGTGGTTCAACACCAAGATCTCTACCTGGCACAACAACGTGGAGAAAACCCTGCCCTCCACCAAGGCCACGCGGGTCGGCGTGCTTCTCAACTGTGACCATGGCTTTGTCATCTTCTTTGCTGTTGCCGACAAGGTCCACCTGTTGTATAAGTACAAGGTGGACTTTACTGAAGCCTTGTACCCGGGCTTCTGGGTGTTCTCTGCAGGGGGCACGCTCTCTATCTGCCCCCGCAACTAGGCAGGCCACAGGCACTTGGGTTGACTGCCTGTGGAGACCCAAGACTCTAATGACAATACTGCAGGTGGAACTTTCCTCAGAGAACTTTCCCGAGAGTCCCCAAGTGTTTGAAGGGAGGGATGGGAGCTGGTGGGAGGGTGGGGAGATGGGATAAGAGGAAGGGATTTGGCCAGGGAAAGGGGTGGGGTGATGGCGTTGTAGGCAAGGAAGCATTTCTACCCCCTGCTGCCTACCAGGGTGGGCTGGCCTCCTCCCCACGACTCTGGGAAGCCTCTGGGCTGCTGGGCAGAGCTTTGGGGAGTAGAGTCATGTGTGCCTCCTTCCTCTTAGGGAAAATCTGTAGCCATTGCAGGTTCCTTCTCGGGCCATTCGGTATCTGCCCTTTGCTCTCTGGGGCAGTCTTCAGATATTGGAGTTTTGATAACTTTCTATAGATGTTTTTAGAATACGAAAGTCATTGGATTTCAATATTACGCAGCTCCCACTACCCACGTAGTGGGGCTCGATTCCCTGGTTATGATCTGCTCGTGGTAACCGCCCACAGCAGTTTCCACCTGGAGAAAAACTCTTTAAGACCACAGTTTTGGCCGGGCGTGGTGGCTCACGCCTGTAATCCTAGCACTCTGGGAGGCCGAGGCGGGCAGATCCTTTGAGCTCAGGAGTTCGAGACCAGCCTGAGCAAGAGCGAGACCCCGTCTCTACTAAAACTAGAAAGAAATTAATTGGACAACTAAAAATATATACAAAAAACTAGCTGAGCATGGTGGCGCATGCCTGTAGTCCCAGCTACTTGGGAGGCTGAGGCAGGAGGATCGCTTGAGCCCAGGAGTGTGAGGTTGCTGTGAGCTAGGCTGACGCCAAGGCACTCACTCTAGCCAGGGCAAGAGAGTGAGACTCTGTCTCAAAAAAGAAAAAAAAAAAGACCACAGTTTCTTAAAGAAGCACATCCTCCTCCTTCCCCTGGAAAATAGTGCTGCTCTCTTCCCACCTTGTTCGCCCCATTGATAGTTTTAAAATGTTTCTTCGAACAGGAACCTTTTAAGCTGAACCTTTTAAGGTAAACCTTCAAAGGTTGAATTTGCGATTCAAGGTCAAGGTGACCCAGGTCCAGTCTGGATGAAAATCCTTCCCACGCCCAAGCATTATGAGAGGCATCTTGGCAGAGACGCTTTGGCAGCAGCCATGAGCTTCCTTGCCCGAGGCTATGGGGCCAGGGGCTCTGCTGGGCAAAAGGGACCCTGACCTGGATCAACGGAAGCAACAGATGCTCGTGTTAGAGCACCTTGCCTTCCTAGTGACAGCTCTCCTCGGCTGTAGCCTCCCCTCCCTCCCCTGGATGGTGAGGTATTGGATGGATCGCAGATGACAGTGGCCACCCCTGCAGCTGGCACAGTCCAGCAGCCAGCTAGGCTGGGTATCCGAAGCCTGCTGCCTGCAAAGGCTATGTGGCCGCCTCAGGGCCTTACTAGGTCACCTGCTGTGGTGATTAGCTACGGCCCAAAGGATCTTTTAGCAAACCCCATGGGAAACAGCAGCAAACCTGCTCATCCCTGGCCACAGGCCACAGACCCAGCACTGGCCCTGGCCTGAGTCAGAGGCCTGGGGCTGGCCTGAGCCCCTCCCACTGTCTTCCTCCTTTGAGCCAATTCTAGATGCTCACATTGACCATGCTAGAGGTCAGAAAGACTTTTAAGGACCAGGAAGGAAATCAGCTAAAGAGAAAAGTGGCTATTTTCCCTGCAGTGTTTCTGTGGAGTGAAAATAACCCCAGTCCACGAAGGGGCAGGAGTGAATGGATGCCTGGACTTGCCCCAAGCTCCTCGCAGCCTGGTGTTGTCAGAATGGAGTGTGAGACATTTAACCTCTTGTAGTGAATTGAGTCCAGCTCTGGGCTCTGCCAAGAGGAGAGCTCCCCTCAAGCTTCTTATAATATGAAAAGAGGTCACCATTGGGGAAGCAGGGGCCCCAGACCTTTTCATATGGATATTTGAGGATTTAACACATCTCAGGCCTTGTGCTGGAATTCCAGAGCACTCTAGCCAGGCTTACAGCACTTGGTATTCCTGATAGGTACACACCTGACATACGGGTGCATACCTGATCTGTGTCTTCTCCCAACAGGAACTTTCAGTTCCTTGGAGGAGAGAGAATCTTTGTAGGGAAGACATCCCTGCAATAGGTGATATATGGTCTTTAAAAGTTTTCTTCCTTCGCTACTTGGAAGAAAAGTTTTTTGGTAATTCTCTGCTTTCGGAGATGGTCAAAATCACCTTCACTGATTTGCTGAAACGAAAGCCTGTCTAAAGGCAATTATACCTGGGAAACAACTGGGTTTAGAGGGCTAGAATGCCAAAGATTAATCCGTGGCTTCTGCTACGGCTCTCTTCTGCAGAAATGAGGGCATCAGAGAGGGCTCTTCCTGGCAAATGTGCAGCTCAGGAGAGGGAAGCATGAGCCCCTCTGTTGATAAGAGAGTCAAGTAGGTAACCCAAGCCGAGCTCCGTGCAAGGCGCTCTGGAGTCATCGGTCAAGGAGCACACCTTGCTGTCTGGAGCCATTCTGCTTGCAATGGCGAGACCTTACATAACCTAGCCGTGCAGGGCTGCCGCACAACCCTAGAGTCCTAGAGTCGGAGGGACCTTTGTATCCCTTTAACTTCTCATTTTGCAGAATAAGATGAAAAGGTAGAGGGTCACTCTGTTCACCACTCTTGCCATTCCATCGGGGTGGAGATGTCCCCTGGCATGTGTGAGGGGGAAACCCTGGTACCCTGGGGAAGTGCCAAAAACCCCCAGAAGCACAAACATAAAATACTATCCTAGACGCGGGTACTAGGGACTGTCGCAGTCACTGTGGCGTGATAAACCAAAGGTTAGGGTCAAACCTTTATATTATTCAAGACAGGGTGGCAAATTATTCCTGTTTTCATTATTCTAAAATTGATCTGTGATCTATATGATACTAATATATAATCTTTTACCTCATTTTCCCTCTCACTATTGATTTTAATTAGGGGTATTTGAGCTGTTACTTTTTAAGCTTTTTTTTTTTTTTAAAGAGTTGATTCTTAAAGGAGATCATCACAGCTATAGACAGGACTGGGGCTGGCTGATGTGCCTTAGAAGCTTTGAATGCCATAAAGCGATGTTTAGCGCTCTTCTCTGCATTGCAGTGCAGGTAGAAAACGTTCCTTGTTCGCCGTGCTGAAGTTAACAGACAAGGCGCCCACTACAGAAGGCTACTGCCCAGGAAGCCCCGGCTGCCCGGCCCCACCCAGCTGCTCCCAGGGGTTGAAGTTTCAGCAGACCTATAGCCCATTTAGACCTGTCATAGGTACAGCGCCCCCCTCAGCAAGCTGTTGATAAAGGATTCTCAGACTGATAGGCTGTGTGTCCCGGCCTCACCTCGGGAAGATCCAAGTGTAGGGTGTAGAGAGAAGTGGAGGAAGAGTAAGCCACATGCGGATAGTCAGTGCCCAGGGATGGAGATGTGAGGGCTCCTTATTTCTACTATTGCCTATGTTTGAAAATTTCTATAATAGAAAGTCAAAAAATGAAACAAAAAACAATCCAGGCCAGCAATGAGCCCTGTTCTGTGAATTTTGATAGGAGTTGCAGGAGGTATGGATTGGAAGTTGTCGGGCCTTTGTCCCTGGTTCCTGGCGGACAAAGACTTTCAGTCCTTGAAATGTCCTGAGTAATAAGAGCGTCTTTGTTACTGATGAGCCCCTCGGGTCACACCTAAGTTTATGCTAAGAGGTGAGAAGACTCAGGATGGCGGCTGGTCACCAGGAAGACTGGGCTTGGCACTAGAGGGCTGGGGCTTTGCGTCAGCCTGACCAGTGGAGAAGGAAGATGGAGATTGACTTTAATCCTGTGGCCAGTGATTCAGTCGACACACAATGAAACCCCAATAAAAACTCTGGACACAGAAGCTTGGTGTGGCTTCCTGGTTGGTGAACACATCGGTGTGCTGGGAGGGTAATGCACCCTAATTCTTAGAGGTGAGGGTACAGAAACTCTGTGTTTGAGACCCTCCCAGACCTTGCCCTATGTCTCTTCATTTGGCTGGTCCTGACTTGTACCTTTCTATTAAAACTGTAATCATAAGTATAGTGCTGTCCTGAGTTTTGTGACTTTTTAGTGAATTATTGAATCCGAGGGTGGAAGGATGGATAGACAGATGGACGCGTGAGTGGATGGATGGATAGATGGATGTGTGGGTGGAAGGATGGATGGGTGGACAGATGGATGAGTGGATGGATGGATGGGTGGGTGGATGGGTTGAAGGATGGATGGACAGACAGATAGATGGGTGAGTGGATGGATGGATGGATAGATGGGTGGGTAGGAGGAAGGATGGATAGATGGATGCATCAGTGGATGGATGGATAGATGGATGTGTGGGTGGAAGGATGGATGAGTGGATGGATGGATGGTTGCCTGGGTGGGTGGGTGGAAGGATGGATGATTGGGTGGATGGGTAGAGGGATAGATAAGACAAGTGAGTAAATAGTACCAGTTCATGAGAGGTCTAAAAGTGAGAGCACTCTGGGCGCCTTGTAATGGATTCCTTGGAGCGATGTTTTCTCAGATCATGTTAAAGTCGTCCTGGACTATAACACTGCAAGCTCTGCGTGTGAGAAAGGAATCTAACCCCTCAGGGAGCACCCGCCCACTCTAGGGCTCACCTGAAGAGCAGGGCAGGGCCGGAGCGTCCTGCTGCCTTTATCCGGCTGTGTGTCCTCAGTCAAGGCACTTCTTTCTTTTTTTTTTTTTTTTTTGAAACAGAGTCTCACTCTGTTGCCCTGGCTAGAGTGAGTGCCGTGGCGTCAGCCTAGCTCGCAGCAACCTCAAACTCCTGGGCTCAAGCGATCCTACCGCCTAAGCCTCCCGAGTAGCTGGGGCTACAGGCATGCGCCACCATGCCCGGCTAATTTTTTCTATATATATATTTTTTTAGTTGTCCAGCTAATTTATTTCTATTTTTTAGTAGAGACAGGATCTCGCTCTTGCTCAGGCTGGTCTCGAACTCCTGACCTTGAGCGATCCACCCACCTCGACCTCCCAGAGTGCTAGGATTACAGGTGTGAGCCACCGTGCCCGGCTGGCACTTCTTCTTTCTGAGTCTTTGCCTGCACTTGAGGGTTCCATGAAAACCAGATGAAATTTTTGAGGTAAAAAGAGGTCAAAAGCTAAAATATGGTACATGTGATGATTAGTCTACCTTTTCTACACGCCCATACACACACCTGCATTTTGAGGGAAATTCAGTTGAAGGCTGCCTTGGAAACTGGGATAGAGAATTATAGCAAAAGGGCCATTTTCTCTCAACTGAGGCACGTTGGTGTTGCCACCATTCCCATCCTGGTCTCACATTCCCCTGAGAGTCCTGCACCAGGGGCTCCTGACACTGGGTGAGTCCAACCTACTCCCTTTCCCCTGTGTGTGTGACCCCTGCCCCTCCCCTTCCTGCCTCACTGCATCCCCCAGCTCCAGCTGCCCGAGGGTATTCCACGAACACAGACGAGACCGTTGCATGCCCAGGCTGCGCTGAGCCCTCGTTGCTGTCCTTGAACTTTGTCCCTGACTTGGGATGGCAAAGCAGGCGGGTGACCTTCTCAGATGGCTTCTAGGGGTCAAGCCACAGATGCCCCTCCATGTCTCCCACCCCAAGATTCACGTCTGTCCTTTCTTTGCCCTGGAGTGTCATTGATTTGTCATTGCCTAAAGATGAATTCAACATGTTGCAGGGAGCAAAGGCCTGTCCCTGTAAAGAGTTGCTGAGAAATCACTGACATGAGGCAGATTGAGTATCAGGAGGAAAAAGATACAGATTTATTTAACGTGTATACACGGGAACCCTCGGAATGAACATTCAACTCCTCGGAACAAGGTACAGAGGTTTTTAAAGAATGGGGGCTTGAAAGCAGAAAAACAGATTTTGGGAGGGAGAGAGAGATTTGACTAGTTAGCAAGGGTGGTCTTGTGAAGTAAATGAAACCTTACAGGTAGCAGCCCTCAGAGAGAATAGACGGCTAGTGTTTCTTTTTAGACCCTTAAAGGTGTCAGACTCTCAGTTAATTTTTCCTAGATCAGGTAAGCATAAGCCTGGCTGTATTAATGAAGATTCTCTTACAGGTGTAAATCCCTGCCCCGCCTCCCACCCCTCCAAAAAAGACAGCTTTGCAGTGTTGCTGTGAGACTCATGGCGGCCATCTCAAAATACTTCAGGGCAAAATATTTCTAATTTCCTTCAATATGGAGGACATTTTAATACTTTGAAGGGTACAAAGACAGACCAGACCACCTAGGGCACTGGTTCAGTTTCCCATCCATGGATGTGTGAAGACAGCCTGGACAAGTGTCCGGATACCCAGGTCAGCTGTCCTTTTCTCTTCTTAAGTCACTTCATTATTTTTTTAAAAGTGATGTATGGTCATTGTCAGGGGGCTCGGACCTTGGGCCGAGAAAGAATTCTTGACTCGAAGATTAAAGCAGGCTTTGAAGCAAGGAGTTTATGTTATTTTACAAGGGAGGAAAGGGCATGGCATAAAAGGAAAAAGGAATGCCTGCCCCAAAGCTGAGTGGCTTGGGCTTTTATTGGGGTTATAAAGAGCATACTGGTTGTTGTTGCAAAGTGGTAAGTGCAAGCAGCAGTGCGGCAGTCAACCTAAGCTCTGCGATTACAGGTATGGCCTTTGTGGGGACCCACTGGCCCAGAATGCACAGTGGGAGTCATGATTTCATAGAGTGAATGTAAAGGCCTGGTTTCATCTCTGCAAATGGCCTAAACTTCACATTAACTAACTTCCGTTAGGCTGGTCTTATCTGGCTCCTCGGAATGCGCTTTGGCAAATGTGGAGGGGGCTGTGTGTCCTTTTCTGTCTGCTCAGTACTTTTCCAGTTCTGCAAAACAAGCTCTTAAAAAAAACCAAGTTAAGCCACTGGTGGTCAAACAAGAAGCAAACAATGGGGCCAGGACACCGTTGTGTGCAGTGATTTTTTATGTTAGATGATTTACTAGCAATGCCGTCCTTTCAGTCATTACGAAGAATTAAGGGAAGACAGAAAATTACAAAGAAATCATTGCAAATGCTACCATCTGAAAAGAAATCTGTCTCTTAATGGATTAATGGACAGATGCATAGATAAATAATGTTGTTCTAAATATAAATAGAGAGATGGCAAATAGATTGAATGGTAGATGGTCAGTGGTTTTTAATCCTTCTGGAATCACAGACCTCTTTAAAAATGTGACTGTAGATAGATCTGAGACCTCTCTCACCTGAACAACACACGAACACACACACACACACACATGCATACACACACAACTTTGCACACAGATTTACAGGATTCATGCAAAGTGTCTGCCACAAGAATATTTGATGATCTTTGTGCAACCCCATGAAACAGTCTATTTAATTTCATAATAGAAACAAAGAACAATTTATCGGCAAACAAGAATACAGTGATGCATGCAATATATTGACAACCAAGAGCTGCTGCCACGCCACTCACCAAAACTCTCTTGAGCACGTGCACGCACACACACACACACACACACACACACACACACACACACACACACACAGATTCAACTAGTGAACCAAGCAAAACTTAGCTACTCTGACTTTTTCCTTGAATGTTTATTTGCTACTTGTTAATTCACCCTTTCATCTGCTGGCACTTGCTCTCTAGAAATGCAAAAGGTTGAAAAAAATTGATGAAAGAAAAACTTTGAGAAAGCTCCATTGGCTATTTTAAATTTTCTTTTTCTGAGAATTGGAAACAGACCACTATTGTGATATTGGGACAAAGCAATCTGGTGTGAGGGAAACCCCATCTTCACCAGGCCTGCCACCTCGGCAAGTCACTCTACTTCTCTGTGCCCTCACCAGTAAAATGAGAACAATAACATCTTAGTGTCATGACACAACTAAACAAGACAGGGTGGGTACGTCACACAGTGAATGCCCAATAGATGATAGTGACGGTTGTGGTAATAATCATTATGCTAGCAGCCTCGAGACAGTGATATATAGGAAGTGCTACAGCAATGCTAATTCCCTTAAAAAGCAGTGTCAGCTCAGTGTTCTGTGGGAACATAATTTGAGTGCTGTTGGGCTATTTGGTAAGTTAATGTAGGATGGGAAGTCATGCTGTGACCATCTTCGAAAAAATAAAATTTGCCCTAATTCCCTCAGTCTTTTCATTCTCCTTGAACATTTATTTATGTCTTGGTTTCAGGTTGGCCAGCACCTGCGTTAATTTACTGTTGCTCTTCTGTGAATTTACTATTGTCCTACTATTATTTTATTTTATTTTGTTTTTAAGAGTTGGGATCTTTGGGCCGGGCACGCTGGCTCACACCTGTAATCCTAGCACTCTTGGAGGCTGAGGCAGGAGGATCACTTCAGCTCAGGAGTTCAAGACCAGCCTGAGGAAGAGCGAGACCCCAT
>NW_012136192.1:631926-644931 GCF_000956105.1 Propithecus coquereli
AAAAAAAAAAAGGAAGAAAAAGAGAAATATGTGCCAGCAATGTAAAAAATTCTACGAGATATAAACAAAAAAGTTTCTGCATGTATGTCCCTCACGCAGTTGCTACACAATTTTGTGCTATTCTATGAGCAGCTGTTTGTTCTATAAACGGGAGCCCCGCCTGTTAGGTGGGGCAGTTTCTGTTTTGCTTTTTCTTGCCTATTCCTAATGACTCATAATGAGACACTACTGTTTATGTCTAACTGTTTAATATGCTTCAGGTCAGATTTCTTTAAAACATATTTTAGGCTGGGTGCGGTGGCTCACACCTGTAATCCTCGTATTCTGGGAGGCCGAGATGGGAGGATCCCTTGAGGCCAAGAGTTCAAGACCAGCCTGAGCAAGAGCGAGACCCATCTCTACATAAAATAGAAAAATTATCCAGGCATGGTGGCATGTGCCTGTAGTCCCAGCTACTCAGGAGGCTGAGGCAGGAGGATCACGGGAGCCCAGGAGTTTGAGGTTGCAGTGAGCTATAACAACGCCACCGCACTCTACCCAGGTTGATATAGTGAGACTCTGTCTCAAAACAAAACAAAACAACATATTCTAACAATGACACACAGTGACCTTTCCTTTGGCACCCATCTGGAAGGTAGCCAATAACCAGAAACTAAGTTCAGCAGGACTAGGCACTGCTGTCCACTTATAGCAATCAGTGGTCTCTACCACGGGCAAAAGGAGAGACTATTAGTAGTGATAACTCCCTGTCTTAAGTCCGGCAAGGTACAAGCTAAAAGTACACCTGAAATTTTCTTCCACAGTGTCTCTTTCTTGTATCTTCAATCTCTCCCCTTGCATCAGACAGCTCCTATCCCTGTGCTGCTAGTTATGCCCCTGCTGCCTTCCTTAGCGAGGCAACAATATTCAGTGAAAACCCCACCAACCTGCAGAATCTGCTCACGGGCCATCTGCTGCTGCTCTATTTAGGACGGCTGCTCTTCTGGGTAACTCTTCTTTCCTGTAACCCCCAGGTGTGTCTCTGTGGTCCCCTGCCGTGTCCCACTGACCCCCTCCGTACAATGTACTGTTGCCACACTGACCTTAGTGGAGGGGTGACTTGTTCATTCAGTAAACACTTGTTGAGTGCCTACTAGGTGCTGGGTGTTGTTCCCATGTTGGGGATATAGCAGTGAGAAAACAAACCCAAATCCCTGCCTCTGGGGCTCCCACATTCTAGTGGAGGCATGGACACACAGATAAATATTAGTTGGGGTGGGGGTGGTGAGTGGAGTCAGGGGAAGGCCATAAAGGAAATAAAGCCACAGCATGATAGTTATGCATGCTGGTCTAGAGGAGGTGTTCAGGGAAGACCCCTCCGATGGGGGGCCACTCAGCGTCCAGAATGAAGTGGGGGAGAAGGTTAGGCCAAGCAAAGCCCTGAGAGAGAGGAAGGCCCTGGGGCCGCAGTATGCCTGGCTGCTGGCGTTTGGAGGCCCCATAGTGTGGTTTTGGAGGTGAGGCAAGGGAGGCTATACTTCCCATAAGCCTCCTCTCTCAATTCTCACTAGAAGGTGCTACCGAAAGTTCAGCTTGGCACTTGTCCCTGAGGCCACTTCAGAAGAAAGAGGACAAGTGGTTTGAGGAGAACGAGAGAGGAGTTTATTAATTTGCCAGCAAATGAGGAGGATGGAGACTACTGTCTATAATGCCATTGTCCTGCTAAGAAGCAGAAATACAGAGCTTGTAAAGCCATTTAGCTTCAGGCAATTGCTATTCAGCTGTAGTCCGTCTCACCTCTGGGGAAGACAATCTCATGACCTCTGTCCAGACCTCCGTGACCTCCCCCCACCTGGTCCTCCAGGACCTCCACCTGCCTGGCCAGGGTGGGGCTGAGCCATCTCCCATAGCACAAAGAGCAAAAGACATTACCCTGCCCCTCCCCGCCACTGGCCTGAAGTAGGTTTCAGTTCCCAATAAAGAGTGGGGGGAATGTTTCAAAGAGACAGAAAATATTTCTGTGGTTTCTTTTCCCCCACTCAGGCCATTCCTTCTGTTACATACTCCCCGCTGTGAATATTACCCTTCCCTATCTGTGGGAGGAGGCGTGACTACTCTGTTACAAAAGTGAGCTCCACAAGGGCAGGAGTTTCCTTCCTTTTGTTCGCTGCTGTTTCCTAAATACTCCGAACAAGGCCGGGACACAGGAGACACAGGAGAGCTGTGGGTCGGATGTGTGAATGAGCATCGCGAACCCTAGTCCAGTGCGCATAGCAGATGTGTTGTATGTTTGGGGTCAGCCAGAGGAACTTATAACCGAGGGTAAAAAAAAGGGAAATTTAAAACCCGATGCTAAATATGATTGTTCCCAGAGGCCTAAAGAAAAAAGAGAGAAAAAGAAGTAAATCCTTCAGAGGGTTCACTAAGGAAGTGCTCGAGATCTTTGTCTGGCTTTTCTGTCCTGGATCCGCCCTCTGGTTTCACTGCCTAGAGCCCATCCTTCAATCTTGCCCGGAGGAAATCTCCACCCCGCTCTGGGGAGGCCTCACGACACACCCTGAGGCATTGACTTTTCCCGGGATTTGTTCTCTCCATTCCCCTGGCTCTGCCTGCCACGCCCAGAGCGATTCATAAGACACGACATCCTTGTGAGCAAATGCCCTGCTGTCTAGGTATTTAGTCTAGATGATGCTCAGATCTTAGTGACATTTGAATCACCTGGAGGGTTTAAAATAGATTCTTGAGCTCCACATTTCTAGCAAGTTCTCAGGTGTGGCTGATGCCGCTGGTCTGAGAGTTTTTTTAAGATTACATTGCTGGCATGTATTTCTTTTTTTCTTTCTTTCTTTCTATTTTTTTTTTTTAGAGTTGAGATGTCACTATGTTACCCAAGCTGGCCTCAAACTCCTAGGCTCAAGGTATCCTCCTGCCTCAGCCTCCCAGTTGTCCTCGTTCATCTGAAGTGGCCTCGGGGACAGGTGCCAGGCTGAACTTTAGGTAGCACTTTCTAGTGAGAACCGAGAGAGGAGGCTTACGGGAAGTGCCGCCTCCCTTGCCTCACCTCCAAAATGGCACTAGGGGGGCCTCCGAACAACAGCAGCCAGGCACACTGTGGGAACTGCATTTCGAGAATCACTGGTCTAGCAAAACACCTTAGGAGACATCAGCCAATCCACAAAGGTGGGCTTTTGCGTGTCAAATCTGGCTCCCTTTGAGGTTCCCCCGGTGGGAGGGGAAAGAGTCCCCTGGGCAGTGTTCTACACAGAGGAACTGCTGCTCCTTGCGAGTTGGCATTCTCTCCCCCTCTGCTTGCGTCAAACTGCCCTTCTGCTTCCCTTTTCTGGTTTTTTGCCATCTCATCCTCTGTCGACTCCCGCTGTCCACTCTCCTCCAAAGGTGAATGTTTCTTCTCTGAGGCCCAGGGTCTCTGCTGTTGACCTCTCTGCGCTCTGCCCTCCAAGAATCCACCCACTTGCGTCATCGCCCTAGCCGACATTTATTTCCACTTCCTATGTTCCTGGTGATGCACTGGGACTCTACACAAACGTAGCAGTCAGGATGCTGCTGCTTTGGGTGGCAATGAGCAGAAAACTCAACTTTAAAACATAAGGAAAATTGTCATCTCAACATGACCAGTCGTCCCAAGGTGGGGCGGTTCAGGGCTGGTTGGGGCAGTGCCTCAACACTGTCACCAAGGGTTCTTTCCTTCTTCCCACACCACCTTTCTTGGCCTGCTGGCTTTGTCCTCAGGTTTGCTGCAGGCATCGTATGCAGTCGTGACGTGGACTCTGTTTCTCTGCATTGCCCTTTAAGAGGTAAGGAGCCTTTTTTGGAGGCCCCCTGCAGGTCTCCCCCTCACATCTCACTGGCTAGCACTGGCTCACACGTGCACCTCCAATTGCAAAGAGAATGGAATTATCACGCTGGTTACCCCCGAGTTGGGGTGGGATCACCTTCCCCGAATACTTTGCTGTCATTTGGACAGAGCTGGGGGTCTGCTGCAAGGAAGGAGGAGGGGGTCCATCAATAGCCCACTGCTGTGCATGCGTTGTGGTTATCTACTGCTGTGTAACAACCACGACCAACCTGGGGAGGGATACATTTATTTTGCTCCCTAAGCAGCAATGTGTAACAGGGTTTGATAGGGAGAGCTCACCTGTGCCCCGCGTGGCCTCAGCTGTGGCTGGAAGGCTGGGGTCTGGAATCACCTTCAGCCTTGCTCACTCGCACGTCTGGCCGTTAAGGCAGCGGTGGCCCGTCCACACGGCTGCTTGCTCTCTTCCCAGCTGGTGGATTTTCTCTGCGTGAGGCTGAGGAAAGGCCTGCGCTCTAGGGCAAGGGCCCCGACGGTACCAGGCAGAAGCCACGTCATCTTTTACCACGGAGCCTCTGGAGCCTCCTGTGCCACTTCTGGTCGCCAAGACCAGCCCACACTCATGCAGAAGGGAGAGACTCCACTTTTTGATGGGAGGAGTGTCGAGGAATTTGCAGACCACATCTATCGTGCATTAACTTCTTACATCCTCCACACAACCCCGTGGGTAGGGCCTGGGACCCCGTTCTATAGATGAGGAAACAGGCTCAAGAGATCATGTTAGAACCTTGAAAACGTTATGCTAAGTGAAATAAGCCAGACACAAAAGGACAGATATTATAGGAGTCTACTATGTGAGGAACGTAGAACAATCCGCAGAGACAGAAAGCAGAACGGTGGTTACTGGGGCTGGAAGGAGGCGGCAATACGGAGTTATTGCCTGGGATGTTGGAAAGCTTCTGGAAATGGCTGGTGGCGATGGTTACATGACATTGTGAGTGGACTCGACGCTACTGCACTGTACACTTCTAGCTAAAACGGCAGATTTTATATGTATTTTATCGCAATAAAAACAGAGAGGGAAATGATGGTAACATTGTCGCAGACGGTATTTTCCAGAAATGGCCACACCATTTCCAGTCCCGCCTGCGCGTCCAGAGCCTTGCCACACCCCCATTAAGAGGCAGAGTCGACTTCCCCTCCTGGCGAAACTGGACAGAGCTTTGTCACTGCCTTAGGGAACAGAATATGGTAAAAGTGACACTGTGTGACTTCTGAGGCTAGGTCACAAAAGGAGATTGTGTTTCTGTCCCACTCTCCCTCTCTGATCACTTTCCTTAAACCGCGGACACCAGGCTGGGAGAAAGCCAGGCGGCCACGTGCAGAGGCCGTTTGCAGGTGTCGTGGCCACGACCCAGCCGGGGGCCCGGCCAACAACCGGCATCAACTGCCCAACATGCGAACGAGGGAGCTCTCCACTGGTTCCAGCCGCCAGCCTTTGAGCTGTCCCAGCTGACACTGGGAGGGACCTAGACTCCTCTGAAAAATGCCCTGCCCAAAGTGCAGGTTCAGGAGCAAAATAAATGTTATCGAAGCTGCCAGGTTTTCAGGTAATTTGTCTCCCAGTCATGTACCTAGCAAGGACGAGAACGCAGGACCCTGGGACTATGGCGCTGGCACTCAAGCAACCATACCGCCGCCTCTGAAAGAACACACACGTCTACGCTTTTAGTGCTGGGCAGCCCGATCAATGCTACATAAATGTCCCAATGTAGCTTTACAGTCCAGTGATCTAAAACCACGCTTATCTTCTGTGCCTCAAAACCAGCTCTCCCTTGTGGGGGAACAGCCCCGCCATAGTGTCACAGTGACCTCGCCTGTATCCGCTCACGCAGAGACTCGGACGGTGGCTTATCTGGGTCTTGGCAGAACGCCTTGAGTCCTTCCTGGACGTGGGGGGTTGGGAGGTCTGTAAGGGGCCACTACAAGGCCATCTTCCGCTCGCTTCCTTATCTCTCCTGGGAAGCTGTCACGAGACAGTTTCTCATCTCTGGGGTTCTGGTGAGGCGGGAACTCTCTGCCCTGTCCACTCAGAATAGAGCTTCCAGGATTAGCTCCTCGGCAACGGGGTGTCCCATGTCACATTGCAGCCATCCTGCCCTTTGTTTTGGTGCTACACGCTCTTTGGTGTATGAGACAAAAATCCCAGGAAGCTGGCACTTTTTGGCTTGTTCTTTTTGCTGTCTATACAAGCAACGAACTGCCTAAACCGAAAAATGGCTCCTAGTAACTTGACTGGCTGACTCAGTCAGGACTTGGCTGTGGCCTTGCCTGTGTGAGCTGGACGCCCTGCGCCCCTATTTTTGTCACCTACAGAGAGTGCGCACAATACATGTCGGGCACCTTCATTCCTCCATGCTCAAGGTCTTGAGAGACCCTTAACCTTTTCCTCTAGGTGTCCTGCATCTCGACCTGTCAATTCTTCCTCCGTAAATATTCTCATTTCTGCCTCTATTTCTCTTTCAAATGCTGTCCTGTTTCCAGTTCTCCCCCTTACAGCCCTTCTTCCACGCTGCTCCCAGAGTCATCTTCTTAAAATGCACTTTTGGATATGGCACCTTGAAGTTCACACACTCGAGCTCAACATGCTTTAGCTTCTTAGTCAAGACTCTACACCTTGGTCACTTGCTATTTCTTCAAATTCACCTTCCGTTAATCCTCTACATCAACCTTTTCTTCTTGCCTGCTTGTCCGACACGATGTCCTTTAACATGCCAGAATGGCATCTCCTTGGGGGCACAGCCTAAGTGCCACCTTCTTTCTCCCTGAAATGTTCCTCCAGCACCAGCTCTTCTGAACCTGTGTGTCACTGAGTCCTCTGTGGGCTTGCAGATAAGTCACAACAGAAAACGACTGGAGACAGCAGAGGATAACCTGGCTCATATCCAGTTTAAACTAAATGTCTGAGATACCCCAGCTCGGGCTGGTGTCTTTGGTTCAGAGGTTCTTACCCAGAGGCTAGGAGGTCACTGAAGGGGGCTGCAGAATTCTGCTGAACATGCACAGCTGTGTGTGTGTGGGGAGGTGTCCGTAACTGTAGCTAACTTCTTATAGAGGTCTGCCTGCGACACGGCAAAGGCTAAGCACCCCTGACCGCAAGAGAAGATGGCATAATTTAGAGGGGGACTTGGGGGGAAAGGAACAACACACTCCACTAGATTTTGGAGTCAGAAGACTGGATGGGTGTCTTAGCTCTTTGCAACACTGGCATGTCATTAGCCTTTCCAAATCACAATGTACTCATTTGGGAAACAGTGTACTCATTTGGAAAAATTACATCCACTTTCCCTACTCGATTGGGTTTTTATGAGGAATAAAATGCTTTATAAAATTGTTTTATAAATGATCATATGCTCTGCTAATATGTTATTATGTCATTTAACTCCAAACTCCAGATCATGTGGCTCTTACATGTTCCCGTTTATATCATGTCTTACTAATCTGGAAATAACAGGTTCTTTCTTCAGAGACAGAGCATCACTGTGTCCCCCAAGCTAGAGTGCAGTGGCACGATCATAGCTCACTGCAGCCTTGAACTCCTGGGCTCAGGCAATCCTCCTGCCTCAGCCTCCCAAGCAGCCAAGACTACAGGCATGTGCCACTACATTGGCTGATTTTTAAATTTTTGTAGAGATGGGGTCTTGCTGTATTGCCCAGACTGGTCTCAAACTCCTGGCCTCACACGATCCTTCTGCCTCGGCCTGGCAAAGTGCTGGGAGTGAGTCACCATGCCAATAGGTTATTATTAGTCTTATCTCCTCCTCCCTCCAGTTTTCTGGATGTTTCATTGGTCCAGGGTGCATTGCCATTACCTAAATCAAGGTCACAAGTTTTGGTATCCGACTGAAGACCACAGCTCCTCTTACCAGTCTGATCTGGGGGCCCCACCCTGATGACCTTATCTAATCTTAATTACCTCCCAAAGGCCCCACATGAAACTGGGGGACACTCTCAAACCGTAGCACTGACCAAAGCAACTGCTGGCTGTGTAGTCATTTAGGTGGATGGGACAAATCACAACTAATTTTAGAACCTGCTCCCATACACGCTGGGGTGAGTTATTCAGGATGGCGGCTTTGTGAAAAGGTTTGGTATCCTTCCCTTGGCAGATCAGTTGATATTTATGACTGATCAGCTTGGCGCTAGGAAGAAGCAATGGAAGCAAACAGATGGCTTGTAATTACCACTGATTTCATTACTTGTAATTTATCTGTATGTATAGACAATCTCAGTGGATCTGGGACTAATCTAGGCAGTGTTCCAGGCTCCCTCTGAAATCAAACTCTTGGGTTTGATGCAGATTGTAGAGACTGAACTTCTACATACAGTGACACAGATTTAACACCAGAACATGACTGTGATACCCTCGCACATCATCAGAGAACTCAGTAAAACCAGGTATTGGTTCAATGGAAGCTCTACAGGCGAATGGAATGCCACTATAATTCCACTATATAAAATAATATTTTGTTCATTGGATAGATGAATACTCAGGGCATATTTGGAGAGGAAACCAATCATCCCTAATTGGTGATGGCATACGTGGGTGGCCTTATCAAATACATGCAAATGGTTTTTGCTCCTATTACAACATAAACCATAACCATTCGACCTGGTAACGTGCAGATGCAGATATAACGAGTAATAACTATGACATTCATATCACCCCCAACCAGTGGGTAATGGGATCCACTTTGACCTTCTCTCTTAATAATACTGGATTACTCACCTTGTATAGCAACAAAATATATAAAGGTTTTCCACCTAAATGGTCTGGACCTTTGGGCTATCTCCTTCCTAAAATGGCCAGATATGACTCCTTAAATGCTAGTCAAATCCTTAACTTAGGGTCACTTGTACATGAAGTGACCCCTCACAAAAGAGCCCCTTGTGATCTCCCAAACCCAATCATACAAAGGGGTCCCAGATTTCACTCTTTTGTAAGAGCTCTTTTTCCTCATCTGGGAGTCTCTGAATTGGAAAAATTGTTTATTAATATTTCAGCAACTCTTGAAAAAAGTTTTAAGGACACTTTGAATTCTCTTCAACAGTACCATCTGAGATGAATAATTTGGCCTCAGTAGAACTCCAAAATAGAGTGCAGTGGCGTCAGCCTAGCTCGCTGCAACCTCAAACTCCTGGGCACCTGATCCTCCTGCCTCAGCCTCCTGAGTAGCTGGGACTACAGGCCCACACCACCACGCCCAGCTAATTTGGGGTCTCATTCTTGCTCAGGCTGGTCCCCAACTCCTGACCTCTAGTCATTCTCCCACCTTGGCCTCCCAAAGTGCTACGATTACAGGTGTGAGCCACCGCTGCCAGCTGAGAAGTGTTGTTTTTATGTTAATAAAGCAGGTATTGTTGCCCCCAATTTTAAAGACCTTAAAGAACAAATATGAATTTTTCATCAGATAGGCACTGTCTCCCTTGATTTATACAGTTGGTTAAATCTTGGTTCCTGGGAATCTTTGCTCAGGGGATTTTTCCAGTTGGCTATTATCTTCTTTATAGTTACTGTGTTTACCCTCTGGTGCATCCTATTCTCTCAGAGATTTTAAATGCTTTCCAGCAGTCACTATCATGTCACATGGTTGCTGTAGGATCAGACAACTCAAGGAAACCAACACTACGTGATCGCTGACGGAGACTCTGAACCCTACTGTACCTATGAACGTGATAACATTCGACTCTTCGCCCCAATGTCTATGCCGAGTGGTAACTAAGAGCAATGCAATGCCACTTGGTTACTCTCAGCTTGCTGAGAGGATGACCAAAAGAGGGGAATTGTTAAAGCAAAATTAAGATGGAGACACGGCCTGAAAGACCCCTGAATGAACAAAGCCAGCTAACCCTTAAGAATAGCCTTAACCCCCCCCCCAAAAAAAAAATGAAACTTAACTTGGGTCATTTTTGGTAAATGCTTATGTTAGACAGAAACAAAACTTAACCCCAGCCGATCACAAGCAGCCAATGAACACACGATTATGTGACTAGGGACTGTTCAACAAGGTAAACCAAAACAGGCAACTTGTAACTGCAACCGAACAAATTAATTTTGCTTCGGTATCCACCCTATAAATATCTGCCTCTGACATTTTGTCATCGGAACACCAAACCTCTTTCGGTTTGGTATTTACTAATTCATGAATTGCTTCGTACTCAAACTCTCAAATTTTATTGTGCTTCAGACTGGTTTCTTTTACAACAGTCAATGTGTAACACTTCTTGGCTCGAAAATCTTCAAATTCCTTCCGTGAATAATTTACCTTTGTATACGTTTGACAATGGGGAGTCCTTTTGAGGGCCGTATCATAAACCTCAGCATTCCTAGTGCTCGGCACAATGACACATCTGCCAATATTTAAGTTTGTTATAGTGTTGTTGTTGGTGGTTGTGTTGCTGATGAAAGGACAGCGGGGAGGATGGCCTGGGATCAGCCTGTAGCTCTGAGTGACCACCGTGTAAAATGGAGTTACTAATGCCGACTTCACAGAATTACAGATGCTAACATGATAAAAAGGTGAAGCATCTAGCACAACGCCACGTGCCCAATGTGTGCCGAAGACGTTTAAGAAGTCCAGAGAGCCTTCTTTGTGAGCTTTAGCAGCTATCACAGCCAGGTATAACTCATGTCTAAAATTACTGACCAAGAAAAAGCGCATTTATGCTTCGTATTGTCTGTTTTAAAAAAAGTGGGCAAGTGATGAAATCAATTTTTATTACAAAAATTTTTTGTAAAAATGGACTTCTGGGTAAAGATGACAGAATAAAGTGAGACCACAGACTCTTCCTCTAATACCTAATGAAATGAATAAAGTTGCACGCCACAAAATGGTACGTGAAACTTAGATCATAGCTGATAAACCACAAAGCTTTATGAAAATTCGAATGGAAGGAAACATAATTCTGCAAGTCATATTAAGACACATTCACCCCCCCACTATAATCATCATATAACCAACCCTAAGGTAGGCTATAGGTAATCAATTATTGTTGCCATTTAAAAATTTCATTTCATACAAAAAGTCTAAATTTTTTTCTAGAAAAATCAATTGTTTACGCTGGGCCTGCTTTCTTACGATATCTAGTTTACCAGTCTCCATCACACCTACCTCCGTAAGCATTTGTGGTTGCAACCCTAGGTGGGCATTAATTCCCACATTCTTTTATAGAGAAAGAAAATTAAGGCTCAGGCAGAACGAGTAACTTGCCCAATGTTCAAATAGCGGTGGAGGCTGTTCCCAACCTAGGTATGTCAAATAAATTCTATACTGTTCCATACTCTACTGAATAAAGATAAAGCGAATTCACCTCATTTGTTTCATTCCAGTTACTGCTCTACTCTGCCAGGAGCCAGTCTATAAGCATGTGAATGCATGTTTCTCCATTGTATGCGCACATTTTATGCCCCTAGGCTACAAAAGCCATGCAATATAAATTTCATACTCTTCTTTCCGTCTGCAAGTATTTAATTGGGAACTTGCCACAGAGTATGTTTCCCCTGCTGTAGACCAAGGACCATTTTCTGGGAAATTAATTCAAAGCTGCTTATTTTATCTCACTGTTGTGTCAAAAAAAACACAACACAGTATCATGCTTATCAAGTGCTGTGCTTTCAATTTTATTAAAAAACAAGCAAACATTTTCAACATATCAAATGCTTTAATTCTCATTTCTATCTGTAGGACTGACCACAACAACACAGACCCAACACAACAGAAGCAATTAACACAGGGTAGTTACATAGGAGGTACACAGTCCTGTGGTCAGATGGGGAGGACAATGCAAGAGGCCAGCTGGCTGCTCAAGTGGAGTTGTCACATGCGCCCTCAGCACTGTGGGTTCAGAGACCCGATGCAGTCAGTTCACCTGTACAAGTGATTGGGGCGAGGATTCAAGCTAAGCTCTAAACTTTACAAACAGAATTACAAATCAGAGTGCTAATTCATCTGTACAGTTCATTAAAGCAGATCAAATTCGAAAGACTGCTGACAGAGCCCAGAACTGGAGTAATGAGAACCAATGTTCCTATGGGCCATCATCGTCCAACTACACCAAGTACCCTGCCTTACTCCAGGATTTTTCTCAGATGCCAAATCTACTCATTCGGGCAGGATGCCCTCTTGCCTGGACAATGTTAGAGGAACAAGGAAAACAGCCTAACTTTCTAGCTCTTCCTTTTCAACTCACGTTAGTCACCTGAAAGTATCATGTGATAGAAATTTCCTAGATTATAGTTTTTCTCCTGCTTAGTACAGTCTGCATTGATGTCTTCCTTTAATGGCGAGGCAGCCCAAGGCATCCTTAGGGAGACTGAGGAAGTGTCCTTGGTCTACTGTCAGCCATGCGGTTTCCAGGTGGCTTATTTTCCGCAGACATTCTTGCAGATGGCTGAGCGTGATCATTTAAGTTTTGCAAACATCTGTATTAGAGGGTGACATTTTTCTATTCTTTCCCTAAACCTTGGAATGTACCTTTTTGGGACCTCCAAGCCTCATGCACTGACTATACAATCAGGGCCATGGGGGTAAATGTGCGTGCGTGTGTGTGTGTGTGTGTCTATGTGTATGTATATTTACATATCTAAAATTAAATAGTTTATTTGTATACTAATATTAGAAACACAAGTTCAGTGCTTTACTATTCAATAAAATGCCCTTAAAAACCGTGAAACAGCCAAGTGGCCACATTCAAAGCAGCAACTAAGACCTCTAAAATATTTTTCCACCAAAAAAATGAGGTTTCTGAATATGTAAAAATCAGGAGAGAATTAACCAGGT
The DNA here is from genome assembly GCF_000956105.1 of Propithecus coquereli. NCBI lineage: Eukaryota > Metazoa > Chordata > Mammalia > Primates > Indriidae > Propithecus > Propithecus coquereli. The sequence goes on from NW_012136192.1 coordinate 644,560, forward strand.
GACAGAGTCCATTACAGTAGTGGCTTCCAAACCCTTTTTACTTAAAAAAAATAATAGAATCATTTTTACATAGTGGAAGTGTTTTATCTACTGAGATCTTAAGCGGCACCCAGCACAGAAGTGGGCTGCCCTAAAGTGAGAAGGCGGGAGCCTCCACTGCCTGCTGCCCCTTGGGGGCCCCCTGCACTAGCTCCTGCGGCAGCTCCTTGTCCTCCAAGACCTCAGCGATCACAGTTCAAAAACTATGATTCCACATACAAATCGTACCAATTTTGACGTAATAGAGTTCAGACAAATACATCAATTCAGTTAGAATACCAACAAGTTTTTCCATCTTTTAGAAGAATGATTTGGGGGGAAGTGGGCAGTTAG
>NW_012136192.1:645916-647204 GCF_000956105.1 Propithecus coquereli
TGTATTTTAAAACATAAGTCAGTTTGATTTCTATTAAGCGTAACAAAGCACTGAAAATTATCATCTGCCTATGAAGTCTATAAAAGCTGCCAAGGTATTCAGTATTTAAGCCACTAAGTTTACAAGGAGTTAGGAATGTATTAGGACAGTAACAGACGAGAAAATCTGAAAACAGATATGGAGATATGATTTACTTCATATATTTCTTCCTGAGAATGTAGAAGTTCATTTTTTAATATCAAGACAATTTTAAATTGTACAGGAAAATCTTATGGCAAATTGTTTTGTAAAGTTTAGAATCCCTGGTAAATTAACAATTACTACCCTAATATATAACTTGCAAACATGAAGTCTTACAAACTGTATTTAAAGAAGGCACATACCTATACATTTATTTGAAATGCTGGGTAAATGTGCCTAAAAAAGTGAATTTTGCTAAAGCAAGACAATAAGTTTTATGACATGGTATTCTGAAATAACTTCCCTAAATAAAAATTAAGTCTGAACGAGTCTTGAATAAAGCAGCAGGAAACACGAAGGGTCGGTAGGGACAAAATCTCACTGGATTATGATAACTGGAAAATAAATTTGTTTAAATAAGTGAGGGCACTATGTATAAATCTGCTGTAAATACAATGCAACATTATGGTTAGACTAGTTTTAGCAATTAAAAACCTATGTAGTTATTTTGATATTTTAATTCCTATATCTCATATTAATTATTTGCTTCGCTTCTACTACAATTTTGAGCATGAATTAAAGGATAAACTTAATTATACTGAGCACATGATCAGCCCAGAAAGGAAAACCTACAAAACTCTCCTACCACTGCCATGGTTACTGTGAAAGGTACATAAATAAACTAAAAACAGACCTGCTCCCAACATTTTTCAATACTAGAATTTAGGATCACCTGTGGAGATCTGGAAGAGGTTATTTTAGCAAAACACTCCCATATTTTATATAACGTACTGCTTACTGTATACATTACTAAGTTGTTCCTTGGAAACACGTCCTGGACCTGAGGTGATGCAAATTGAAGTTTATGGCACTTTGTGGATGAGAGATTCATAACAGACCCTTAAAGGGAGCTAATGGTGTTTAGGGGGATACGTTCTAAGCTTTCAGAGATTAATGTCATGAAAGACCACCAGGCCCACATATGGACCCATTTGTCAGAAAAACACCAGGCTGCATGCCCACTAGGTCTGCCTAACTGCGGGACGTTAGGGGGTGGCCTGCCAACAGCAGTAGCAGAGTGCCCTCTAATGGGCAAGCGTGAAACTAG
>NW_012136192.1:648049-651566 GCF_000956105.1 Propithecus coquereli
AGATGCAGTCTGGGCTGTAGGAAACCTTAAGAGGCATGCTGCAGGAGGATGCCCAGAACTAACCATGCTGGTTTGACGTTAATCATTTCCTTGCAAAAAAGCAAGTTAATCTGTAAAATGCCACGGTGTCACCCTGTTAAAAATTGAGACAGAAATCATCTTTCCACCTACATCTTGTTGGTGGTATAATGTGTCCATCAAATGTGTGGCTCAGTAAGGAATGAGACAGTGCACACTTCAGAGTGAGTTCCACTCTCAAAACATACAGCCATAAAAACCATTTCACTTTTGTGTAACTTTTTGTGACTTTTTAAAAGCTAATATATGATCAAGTTATTTTGCTGAAAAAAACACAAGCATTTGTAAATAACTAGAAGTTGGCTGTTCTGGGGATGCTAGTTACGTAAATGTACACCCATTATACTACTAGTGAAATTAAGACTGAATAGCTGCTAGAGAATTTCTACTTTTGGATGAACATGTGTCTACTTGAGAGGCTTCTATGCTAAATTTTCATTTCCTTATCCATCTACTCAGTCTCCTTTATGTCCTCTTGATCCGAAGTACTAGAGATGTCATCATCTGTTTGTTCTCCAGAGAAATATAACATCGATGCGTGTGTCTTGTGAGTTATGGTGACAACACAGGGCCCTTGAGCCCAAGGCTCCCCATCTACCTGCATTGGCATCATTGAGCACTTCAAAATCAGCTGGTATTAGAGAACAAATAACGAGAAAAAAGTCAGTCCCCCAAAAGTTCAGAAAGGTCTTCCTTAACAGTATTATCCATAGTCCCTTAAACCCGTGTGCATTTCATTTTTAGAAAATTAACTTGAATATATCTTTATTCATTGTTTAAAGGATTCTTTTTCAGTGAGTGATTTGTTTCTTTAACTGGATTTCGAGACACGTTTCCCATTTCCTCCACATCCCACTCAAGCCCTTAGTGTAGGGTGATCAGCTGCATGCGCCATTAAAGAAAGCTACAGTGTATATACTTTCCTCTCCCTATCAATGGCTTAGAAATGGATTGGGCCAAATTCGCCTGTTACAGCAATATTTCACCTACCCGCACTGTATGTGCCTGTCCTATTCGAAAAGGATTTGCCAGTTTCACTTGAATCTGAGCACAGTGGAAAGACCCATATACTCCAACGACTTCCAGTAAACCATCATCGTGCCTAAAATTGGAAAAAGGAAATGTGGATAATATGGTGCGATAAAATAAAATCAGCCATGTTAGGGCAATTACTTCTTAATATTAGGTGAACCATCAACTTTTTAATTATTCATACTCATGAGATATACAAAAAAGAAAATTTCAGGGAAAAATGTTTCAGTCTATAAGCAACGGACTGTTTAAAGAAAATAGTGACATAAAAAACAGACTGTAAATGTACATACCTGGCTAGAGGGTAAGTCTCGTCCCCCATCCCTTCCCAAAGTCTGCAGCCACCGCCCCAGTAGCCAATGTTCAGAACTATGATACCTTCCAAATTAGGCAATGCTACTTGCTCACCATCCAGTTCTAGCTTTAAAAAAATACAAACAGTTAGTTACTACCGGGTGCACTATTTTCACACACAGCCACTTAGAATTCACACCCATTTTCATAAATGTGGCTCAGGTAAGATGTGAGAGATGCATGAGTAGAAGACTGCTTTCTACCTCTCACTCAGGGTAATCTGGCCTTTCCCCTGTCTTCAGTGGTACTGTTCCTATCAAGGCCATCAATGATGTCCTTTTTGCTAAGTCCCCAGATTTTTTCAGGCCTTATCTAACTCTGTTTTTGTAGCACCTGACACAGCTGACCCCTCCCTGTTTTCCTGAAACCTTCTCTCCCTTTGCTTCCTGGGAATCACAGACCCTGCATATCCCTGGATGGTCCTCCTCAGTCACTACTGACAGCTCTTCCTCCTTTCTTATGTTGATGGCACTCCTCACAGCTATGTATTAAGCCCCTTTCTCTTCTCAAGCTACAGACCCTGGAAGGCAAGCTTAGCCACTCCCATGCCTTTAATTGCCACGTCTGTGCTGATGGTCCTATCTCACTGGCCCAGGAAAGTGAACTGGGCAAGATCCACATGTCTGACTGCCTATCATATACTTTCACTGACTGTGGCACCTACAACTTCTATGAACAAAACTTGAGTTAAGCAATTTCTCTGCAACCTACTCCCCCCGTCCCAAACCTACTTCCTAGGAAAGAGCAGCATTCCCACCCCCGCACCAGTTGCCTAAGCCAGAAACCTAGCTTATCTTTGACTTATTTGCCTTTATCTTCCACATCCAATTAACTACTGGGCAACAGCTGAGGCTACTTCTATCCCTCTCCCATCACTATTTCTGATAGTACCTTAGTGCAGAACACTATTTCTTCCCTAAAATGTTCTAAACGGTCTTTCTCTAGCTTTACTCTCCTCTTATGCATCCCTTACAGAGCAGGAGGCCTGACATTTATAGATGCAAATATATCACATATATCATTTCCTAATTACAACCCTTCAATGGCTTAGCTCTGTGCTCATGGTGAACTCCAAGCTCTAGGCCAGGTGCAGTGGCTCACACCCGTAATCCTAGCACTTTGGGAGGCTGAGGTGGGAGGATCGCTTGAGCCCAGGAGTTCAAGACCAGCCTGGGCAACATAGTAAGACCCTGTCTCTACAAAAAATAGAAAAATTAGCTGGGCATGGTGGCACGTGCCTATAGATCCAGCTACTGAGGAGACTGAGGCAGGATCACTTAAGCCCAGGAGTTTGAAGTTGCAGTGAACTATGATAACGCCCACTGCCCTTTAGCCTGGGCGACACAGTGAGACCCTGTCCCAACAACGAAGAAAAAGAAATCCAAGCTCCTTACCAGGCAGGTATGACCCTCTGTGATTTAGCCTCTGACCATCTCTCTCCAGCCTCAGCTCTTGCCACTTTCCTTCCTGCAAGCTATGCTCTAGCTGGAACTCACTCAGATACACCACGTTCTGTCTTGCCTCTAGACCTTCTTTTGCACATACTGTTCTTAGCCGAGAACCATCTTCCTCTCCTTTTTCACTTCACTAATTCTTAATTTTCAGAGCCAGACTGTCACTTCTAGAAAGACTTCCTTGTTACTGTGATTTCCCTAGACCATCTCTGCAGCCCAGGTATTGCTCTTACTTATTCCTGCAAGACTGCGTACTTTTCTTATCACATCACTTCTCACACTGCACTGCAATGTGGTTTAAATATCTTTCTTCTCTATAGACTGTAAACATAGAACAAGGAATTTATCACTGTACCTCCAGTACCTAGACAGTTTCTGGCATTTTTTAGGTGGCTTCGCAAATAATTTTTATGTATGTTAAATATCAGACAATTGAATAAACTGCTATCTTATATGCTTCACTCTACCAATACTATCAAAGCCCAGGAAGAAGAAATTATGATAAAGCAATATTTTATTGTTTATTAGAGATGAGGTCTCGCTATGTTGCCCAGGCTGGAGTGCAGTGGCTACTCACTGGTGTGATCACAGTGCTCACT
>NW_012136192.1:662680-664887 GCF_000956105.1 Propithecus coquereli
CTCAGGCTGGTCTCGAACTCCTGAGCTCAAACAATCCGCCCGCCTTGGCCTCCCAGAGTGCTAGGATTACAGGCATGAGCCACCGCGCCCGGCCCTATTCCGTGGTTTTTACTTAGTGATTCTCATCTCTTGTGATCTCAGATTGAATTCACATAAATAAGAAATTGTACATTTAAAAAATATGTATCAAAACAACATTAATGTTTGAAAAATTTAAAATGCCCCTTTCCTTGCAGGAATATTGACAAAGGTGACATTTAAGATATAAAATCTTAACTTGAAAAGGTGTAATTTTAAAACAAAATAGTTCAATTATTTTGGCATATTAAAGTAGGAAATAAATCTATAAATTTTTATAATCTTTCCTTAAGAGCTACACAAACACTGAGATATATTTACATCAATTTTCATACACGTACATACACACTGTAAAGTACTGTCAACAGCTTTAATGTTCACCATTATCTGTGGAAGCATCTAATGTGCAACATAAACTTATCTCTTGGGGACCCTATGTAAAGTTCCAAAGAGAAAAATTTTACAACAAGGTGTGAGGAAAACCTATGTTTTCTTTTTACTGACAATAATCATGAATCCCAAACCTGGCTGTTCATCAGAACCAGCTGAGGACATTAAGAAAATACAGATTCCTGGACCTACCCTAGACCGCCTCAATCAAACATGGAAATGGAGGTAGATTCAGAAACCTGTATTTTTAACGAGTTCCCCAAGTGATTCAGATGCCGGCAGTGATTTAGAAACCACTAATACATTTCCAATTTCTGTCTAGACGTGAGAGAACTCAAGAGCCAAATTTTTTAACACATCGCTAGGAACCAGGGAGGATTTTATGACTTACCATAAGGGCATTTTACTTCCCCCCATGGTTTTGACCTTTTATTTTAAATTTATTTTATTCCTGGCCCTGATTCTTCCTACATACAGTCTCAACTGTCTGACAAAATGACTTAACTTTTTAGACATCAATTATATAAGAAAAATAAACTTTAATTACCACTTTATAATCTGTTTTTTTGTCTTTACGCATCTGATTAATGGAGGTTAAATAACTTGGTGGAATGATGAGGTTTCTGAATTCTCCAAAATCACACTTTTCAGTCTTTAAGCTATTTTTCATGCACTCATCATGTACTGTTTTCTGGCACCAAATGCACCTGAGGGAAGGAAGAAGCAAAGACATTAATTTTAAACCATAATCTTACTGATCCACAAACCAATCATTTTTGTCAAAAAAACTAAAACAGTAATTTCATAACTATTTAAGCATAAAATCTGGCAAATAAAAGATACATAACCATATCTGCATAGGGAAAACAGACCAGTAACATTTGAACATATTTGGCAGTTTAATCTTAAACAGCATTTCCTGAAGTGTGAATTGGGGCCTCCAAGATCCATTCAGTGTGTCTGTGAGGTTAAAATAATTTCAATAATAATACTAAAAAATTATTTCACTCTCATTCTCTCAAAAGTGTACCATGGAGTTTTCCAGAAGTTATATGACATGTGTTATCACAATAGAAGCAGATACGAAAATCTAGCTTAATTCGAAGACAAAGAAATGCACAAAACTGTAAAACAATAATTAATCTTCTCACTAAATTTTCATAAAAATACATTATTTATGTTACCATTATTATTTTATCAATAAAATGAACAAATATCTTAACAATTTCTCAGTTTTAATTTATAGCATGGTAAGTATCAATATAATCCACATAAACCAAAGCTGATCTAGAACAATGGTTTTATGCGTATTTGTGCTTTTGTTGAAATAGATAGGTTTGTGAGGCCTAAAGTCCTTGCTGCTTAAATGCCCCACTGACCTCAGCCGTTGAAGAGCTTCTCAAGGTCCAGCTTGAAAACCTCTTAACTCATAAATATAAATAAAATAGTCCATTTCTTTTTGGCAGTTAATACAAAAATAATTTATATGTTGCCTTTCAAATACAGACAGAAGGACATTTGTATTCAGATTTGCCTCTGTTTGGATCCAATTCACGAAACAAGCAGGGAACAGTGCTGGTAAAGGTCCCAGGTTTCTATTATTAATCTGTTAAGCATTTAATCCACTCATGGATAAGGCAGATCTGACTGGACAAACAAAATCAGGCCATCAGAAAAGAATGGTTCTAATTAAATGAATTAGAAAAAGAAGAAAAACATTCTTTCACCCAGAGGGTCCC
>NW_012136192.1:664937-670574 GCF_000956105.1 Propithecus coquereli
CTTTTGGAATTTTTCCAGGCCAATGGAATCTGTGTTTCAGTAATGATTTTACCAAAAATTTATTCTGCCTAAAATTTCTTCCTAATTTTAGTTGCCATTTAAGATAAGCTATCATATATATTCCATTTAAGTTGCCTTCTAAGCAAAATATGCTGTAAAACATCCCAACTTTGAACTTAAAAATATTAGTTACAGTTATAAAATACTTTGATAAAAGATATTTAAGGATCTAATTTGATGGTCTTAAAAAACAGAGCAGGTAAATGTTTCCCTAAGTTAGTTCGATCCAAATCTAAAAGTGCCAAATATAATTGAACTATTGATTTTTACTGTACCTTCGGTGATAAGCAGGAAATGTTATTTTATCCAACACACCTTATTAAGAATTCTGCTAGAAAACAGAGACGGTGCCTTCTCACGATGAGCGTGAAAGTTGAGAGCCATGAGAGCATCGGGTCCAACAGAAAAATAGTTGTTCATTGTGAATTCCTGTGAGGAAGGGCAAGAATGAGCAACAGACTGTGCTTCCATCAGAGCCTGTGTCATGATATGTGAACCTTCATCTTTACACTTTTTTGAAAATTGAATACTTTCTGCATTTACTTTTCACACAGAGCTATTTTACACTGTTTGGCGAAGTTACCAGAAATAAAGCTTTAGTTCAAGACTAATAAACATGGACGTGAATCTCACTTTCCATTTCTGTTTTACATGCTGCACCTGAGACCTGACCATCTATTACAGAACGGCTCTACCTTATGCAGCAGACTTTTCACTCCTGTGTTCTCATGGCATTTGCTTTGTACCTTCTTTGCAGCTCTCAGGCTCTCAGCTTCAGTCAGTCTCAACGCAGGATATTGGCCCTCCCAGCTTATTTTACTTCCAAACCAGTCTGGATCCCTGAACCTACATCTTCAGGTCTGTCTTTGCTCCTAAGCAATAAGCCTAAATTTCCGACTTCTTGTTCGATGCTCCACAGCCTTTTGGGTGAATATGCCCCAAATCTAACTCCTTTTCTTCCTACCCAAACCTGAAACTTCCGATTTTTCTTGTCATGGTTAATGATGTCATTTCCACACATCTAGTCATAAAAACTAGAAATCTAGTAGTAATATATATTTTCTCTCTTCTCTTTATATACTAATCAGTTGTCAAGTCTTGATCAATTCCACCTCTAAAATGTCTCTGGACTGTCTTCATCCTGATTCTCCTTGTTTCTGCCCCAGTGCAGGCTTCTAAGCTATTTTCACACTATCTCCAGAGCACCTTTTAAATATACAGATCTGCTATCTCTCCATTACTTGCTACTTGCTAGCCATGCTTTCTACTCTGTCATCTCAACTCCCTCTGCCTCTGAAGTCCTCGGTTCCTTTAAACACCCACTCCCATGTCGCCTCCTCTGCAATCTTCCCAGCCTGACCAGCTGGGGCAGAACTGAGCGTGCCTGCACCCTGTTCTCTCCTACAGCACGCTTTACAGTCCAGCTCGTGAGGTGAGCATGCAGGTTTCTCTTCTGCTCCACAGCCAGCTCCCTCGAGATAAGCACCAGGTCTCTGTATCCCACAACAGAGTGCCACATCTTATGCAGCAGAGGCACTCCAGGCGTGTTTGATGAAACTACTTGCAACGGAAGCACTAAAAACATACCTTCGGTTTTCTTAAGTTGTAGTATCCTTTATTTGTTACTTGAACTTTCCATCTAAAAAACAGAAATTAAAAAAAACAAACCAGTACTTTTAACCAAAAAACTATGCCTGGATGTTTGGATAAATAAGGTTTTTCTATTAAAATGGCATGTGAAAAAGTAACCACATCTAAGTGACCATGCAAATTTGGGATAACTACTCAGTATAGCTTATGACTCTAGCTCTATATAACAAAAGGAGACACCAGCATCTATGTCTAAGCACAATATAGTCTTTTACATTTAAATTACGTATCTATGCAAGTCTTCATTTACAACCAAATGATACTGCCAAATCTCAAAAATCTACTTTTTGGGGAAATGTAACTTACCGATCTAGTTTAATTCCATCTGCTTCCATTACATTTCTTAAGACCTGTGCGACTGGGATTTCTCCAGCATAACCTGTGCCCCAACCCAGTGTATTGGATAGATCATTGCCTGTTCCCAGAGGCAAAACTGCAACTTGTGGAATGTATTTTTCTTGTCCCTAGAATATGGAAGATATATTTTAGATTTTTCTCTTCAAACTATTAATAGGATAATAATATTTTATAACATTTAAAGACAAAAGCAATATAGACACAAATATAACAACTGTATGTTGTTTCGCTAAAGGTTATGTTAACTGCTTAATCATAACATCTCCTTCTTAGCTATTTAAAATTGGCAATATTTTCTAATATTCATTTACATAATAAATATAAACCAAAAGTACTGTATATTTATCTGTAGTAGTTCTTAAAGACTAATACCTTAATCTTCATTTCATCGACTGCATCCAGGACCCAGCCCACAGTCCCATCCCCTCCACAAACAAGTACTCGAGCTGAATAATAGGGAAGAAGAGTACAAAGTTGTAGGGCTTTGATAGGAGGGGTTTTAGTTACATCGAAAACCTAAAAATGGAAGAAAAAAAATTATTTTTATCCAACACTGTCCTTCATCTGTGAGAATGATTTCCCTCTAGATGAGTAGAGATATGGTTAGTTAGCCATATTGGCTACTATATATTTATCTTTAACAACATGCCAGGCCCTGTGGCAGACTCTATATTCATTGTGGCTCATCCCCACATTGACCCTACAAAGCAGGAGTTAGTCTCATTCTATTGATAAGGAAACTGAGGTGCAGAAGTTAAATCACTTGCCTGTGATTCTCCAGATAATTAAGTGCTGAAATACAAATTCAAACGTATAGTTTATCCATTACATCACACTGTCTCCTTCCTGTTCACAATGTGCTAAGTTTGTCTTTAACTAGTATTTCATATTTTATACTGGTTTAAAAAAAAAATCACTAGTGTAAGTTAGTACAAATTTCTGGAAAACAATTTTGCAATATGTATAAACTGACATAAAAATGCAAGGACCTTGATACCCATATCCCATAAATAATCCTAGAAAAACATTTCAAAAGATAAAAATGCCCTGTGTATAAAGATATTCACTGTAGCATTATTTATAGTAGTACAATCTTGGAGACGATGTCAACCTCCAACAGCAGGAGACTGAATAAGTAATGACTATCCATTCAATTATTTTAGACTTTAAATATGTAATTATGAGGACTATGTTGCAATAGGAAAAACATATTTATACCATTAAGCAAAAAAATCCAGAAGGTAAATTTGTATCTAGATTATTATTACAGCATTAATATGTAAATGCATAGATAATTAAAGGAAAGAACCAATACCAATGAAAACTGATGTGGTGAAATTGCAGGTGATTTTTTAAATTATTTTTATAATTTTCTTAAGCTGTATAATATTAAAAGTAAAAAATATAAACTGGAAGGAAAAAAATTATTGCATTTCTGATTGTTGCACAATGGGTTGTTTAGTTTTTCAAAGTAGAAGTTGCTATTAATACCATACATTAATAGCTCAATCTTAATGGCATTATCCCTTTCCTTATTTTTAAAATTGAGGTATAGGCTGGTCGCAGTGGCTCTCGCCTGTAATCCTAGCACTCTGGGAGGCCGAGGTGGGAGGATTGCTGGAGCTCAGGAGTTGGAGACTAGCCAACTAGCGAGACCCCGTCTCTACTAAAAATACAAAGAAATCGGCTGGACAACTAAAAAAAACATATAGAAAAAATCGGCCAGGCATGGTGGCGCATGCCTATAGTCCCAGCTACTCGAGAGGCTGAGGCAGGAGGATCACTTGAGCCTAGGAGTTTGAGGTTGCTGTGAGCTAGGCTGATGCCACGGTACTCTAGCCTGGGCAACACAGTAAGACTCTGTCTCAAAAAAAAAAAAAAATTGAGGTATAATTTACATATCATAAAATTCACCCATGTAAAGTGAACAAGTCAATGATTTTTACCAAGTTTACCGAGTTGTGCCAACCACCACCGCCACAATCCAGTTTAGAACATTTTTGTTGTGTCAGTAAGATTCCTTAGTGTCCATTTGCAGTCACTTCCCATTTCCAGCTCCAGCCTCAGGCAACCACTAATCTATTCTCTGTTTCTATAGATTTGCCTTTTCTGAACAGGTCACATAAATGGAATCATACAGTATGTGGTCTCTTGTGTCTGGCTTTCACTTGGCATAGTATTTCTGAGGTTCATTTACTGTAATATGTATGTATCAGTCGTTTGTTCCTTTTTATCACTGAATGGTTCCCCACTGTATGGGTACACCACATTTTGTTTATCCAGTCACCAATGACGGACAGGTGGGCTGTTTCCACATTTTGGCTATTATTAGGAATAATGTTGCTACGAACATTTTCATGCAAGTCTTTGTGGGACATAGATGTTTTTACTTCCCTTGGGAAGATTTCTAGTAGTGGGATTGCTAGGAGATACGATAAATTTATGTTTAAATTTTTAAGAAACTGCCAAACTTTTCTTAAGTGGCACCATTTCATATTCCCACCCTGGGGGTTCCTGTTTCTCCACATTTATGAATGTCTTGATCCTTTTGTAATTATTATTCTTTTTTATAATCAGATGATTAGTGATCTAAGGCCTTAAAAACCATTGCATTTTGGGAAAATGAAAAGATTATTAATAAGGAAAGGAAGGTTTTCTCTTTAGTTACCTGGACTGGATTCAACAAGATCCTAAATTCTCCCAACAGTCCTTCTCCCATGTTAGTTCCACTACGAGAGTTGGCCAGGATTATTAATGGGGTCCACTGCTTTCCAAGCTTAGAGGCTAGCTATAAAAATTAACATGAATGAAAATGGTTAATAGCTTAGAGATGGTGAGCACAGTTTCCATGCTTTAAAAACAACAGGGCTATAATTTGCTGAAATAAAAACTGTACCAGGAAAAAACAAACAAAAAACCCAAAAAACAATTACCATTACTCTTAATGCAATATAAAAATCAAAGAACCCTAAGAATGGAAGTGGACCTTAGAGATACCTTCCACTTGATGTACAACTCTCCTTTACATTATTTTAGATAAGTCATCCAGCATATGCTTGGACACTCACTAAGGAGGAAATCACTAACAAGGCAACCTATTACACTGCTAAGTCAAATTATTAGAAAGTTTTGGCTTAAATTGAGTAGAAAATTTGTCTTTCAATAACTTTGATTCATTATTCTAATTTTGCTTCCTAGAGCAACTAGAAATCATTTGTTTTTCCACAGAATGGCTGTGCTGAAACACCAAAGCACTGTACCTTCTCTTAGTCTTATCTCCTAGGCAATACATCTCAAGTTCTTTCAACCACTCACAGAATGAACATTGATTTTTCTCTGATTTCTAACCTTGATTTTCCTTTTCTGGATGTATTCCAGTGTCTTTTAGTTTGCAAGCTTTTTTTCCTTCTTTTTTAAATGGGGTACTCAGAAATAGATTCAAAAATCCAGATTTTTAATAGCCCAAAGTCAAATGAAACTAATGCTTTTCATAATCTAACCATTTTTTTCCTCTTTCCCTGTCCTTATAGATGTAAACCATTAACGAAGCTATTCTGTGTTTTTTTTTTT
>NW_012136192.1:670624-672364 GCF_000956105.1 Propithecus coquereli
ACAGGGTCTTGCTATGTTGCCCAGGCTTGTCTCAAACTCCTAGCCTTAAGCAATCTTGCCTCAGCCTCCCAAAGCGTTGGGATTACAGGCATAAGCCACTGTGCTCAGCCTGTATTGGATAACTTTAAGTTTGTTATCATGTATGAATGGAGGCCATTCAGACTAACAGTAAAACAGACTTTGGACTTAGATAAATCTGGATTCAAATCCTGATTACATGTACATCTGGGCACTAACTATGAATATGGGCAAACTACTTCATTTCAAAGTCTTCTATGTAATGGGAATATCATAATACCTGCCTTATAGTGTTGTGGTGAGAATTTAGAGGGATAACATGTATAAAGCACTTAGTAAAGTGCCCGGCACACAAATACTCCACATATGTAAGCAAAATATGTTAACAGAAAATTTAGCATTTCCCTTAAAAAAAAAACTTTATAATCCAGAGACTGCTGAAAACTTTGGAAAAGGTATTAGTAGCTTACCTCAACTTTTTTATTCAAATCTTTACATTCTTGCACTAAACAATCTTTGGTTCCATAGAATAAGTAAACAGCCTATGAAAAATGGACAGAAAATATGATATTAAAACAACCTAAAACCCTGTAAACACTAAGAAAAAAATACACTGTACCAAAACTTTATGATATGTATGTTGAATCATGTTTCCTTAGAGAAGACTAGGTACTGATGGCAAGAAGGGAAATCAAAAGTGATACTTTTGGTGTGCAACTCTGGCCCCACCCAACACCTCCATCTTAATAATTTTACAAGTTAAAATTGGAACCTGCTAGGGGCAACAATGAAAATATATAGTTACATATTTTATATTTAAACCAGTATAAAAATACCTCTAACATATTACACATACTTCTGGCATCATTTTTAATATACATTTTATTCTATTATGCTATTAATGGTTTAAAAATTCTAGGTGAACTACGGAGTAATAAATGAAATGTTAATCAGTCCCCCTCTTAGATAATGACAATAAAGGCCATGACTTTTAAGTTCAATAAGCCCGTTTCTCAGAAGAAATATGGATAGGGGTGGTTTGTGTCTAAATGGCATTTTTCCCAATTTAGCCAAAAAGCTGCATTTTATAAAGGAACACTGTATTAAAATTAGAAAATTCCACCTTTTCCTAGTACTTAAGATGACTTAAGGAATAATAATGCAGATAAACCTAACAAACTCTTTTTTTTTTGGAACAGAGTCTCACTGTGCCCAGGCTAGAGTGCACCACTGGTGTCGTCATAGCTCACTACAGCCTCAAACTCCTGGGCTCAAGTGATCCTCCTGCATCAGCCTTCTGAGTAGCTGGGACTACAGGTGCTTGCCACCATGCCTGGCTAATTTTTTCTATTTTTGAAGAGATGGGGTCTTGCTCTTGCTCAGGCTAGTCTTGAACTCCTGGCCTCAAGTGGTCTTCTCGCCTCGGCCTCCCAGAGTACTGGCATTACAGGCGTGAGCCACCATGCCTGGCATTAATAAATATTTTATGATCACTTTTGAATACAGAAAGGTGATAGAAGCTTTGAGATGTTAATTACCAACTACACAAATAGCAATACTTATTGCCTTACTAACTACATTAATAAAAGGGAACTGTTTTTAAATTTGGAATATTTGTAAAACAGAACCAGGAATACAATTGTTTTGCATTTACTTTTCACATCCTGTTGCTCAATCACCAAGAGTCACTTAAAAAAATTCCAAAACAAAACTTCCATCCAA
>NW_012136192.1:676895-687684 GCF_000956105.1 Propithecus coquereli
TAGAGATGGGGTCTCACTCTTGCTCAGGCTGGTCTCAAACTCCTGAGCTCAAGCATTTCTCCCGCCTTGGCCTCCCAGCCAGGCGTGAGCCACCGTGCCTGGCCCTGATTCTTAATTAACATTTTCTCCCACAATTTTCTTTCTCTCTTTCAATATTAACTCATATTTTGCTGAATCATTTGAAAGTAAATTGCAGATATTATGAGAATTCACCTTTCTGTATTTTAGCAAGTATCTCCTAAAAACAAAGAGTCTCCTTGTTTTTAAAAATATTTTGCTTAAAATTTTTTTTCAGTGAACACTGATATGCCTACCACTTATTCTAGAATTAACATTTTACTGTAATTGTTTCATAACATTTCTATCCATTAATCCATCTTATTTTTAGTACATTGCCAAGTGCATATATTAGCATACTTCCTAAATACGCCAGCAAGTAGGCATATCATTACCTAGAGTTCATGATTTGTTTATAGGTTTTTACCTTTTGATGTCAAATTTATATACAATGAAATGTACAAATATGCACACTTGCTGAGTTCTGATAAATGAACATATTAATGTAACTAAAACCCTTAGCAAGACATAGAGTATTATCCTAGTAAGTTCCTTCATATGAAAATATGAATTGCTTCACGAATTTATGTGCTATTCTTGTGCAGGAGTATGAATACTTTAATTTTTTAAAAAAAGTTTAACATGAAAAATAAACCTGGTGGCAACACTGCCTATTTTCTCTAAAAAGTTACTTGTTCACAATAGTTTTCTTCTTTAGTATGCTGGACAAGGCAGCTGAATTATATGCGAAGTTGAGATGGTCATTTATGAGATTCACACTAGAACGAGGATCAGCAAACTACAAATACATCTGCCACCTGATTATGTGGATAAAGTTTTACTGGAACACAGCTACGCCCATTCATGTATACATTGTGTATAGCTAGTTTTGTCCTGTGACTAAAGCAGAGTTAAGTAATTACAATAGATTAAATGGTTGGCAAAGCCTAAAATACTTACTTTTTGCTCTTTACAGTAAGCTTGCCCACCTTTGCTCTAGATGATGATTTGGTATCTTTCATTGTTTCAGATAATTAATGAAATGAATAAACACACACCAACAGAAAATAGAAAAATAAAATTTACAATCACAGCCGAGACTACCGAGGCCAATATAATTACCTTCTGAGTCAGAAGTCACAGAGTGAGTGAGTGAGTGAGTGTGTGTGTGTGAGTGTGTGTGTTGGGAGGAGGTACGTAATGAATAAAAGGCCCTATAAATAAAAAAACACCTTAAGTTCTTTCTCTCTTAATGAGACAGAACATTACAAGGAACAAAGATTTAATAAATATAATGAATTCTTAAAAATATAACATAGTTCCCTATTTTAGTCATAAGAGAAGTAACAAGAAAAAAAAAAGGACAGAGAAAAAGTGGCAAGATACTAGGCACAGAAATATGTTTTGTAGTGGTTGGGGGTACAGGTAGGAGCACACAAAAAGAAAAAATCTACAAAGAAAGTAGACTCCAGCACAGTATCTGGCACAAAATCGATGCCTAATAAATATATGACTGAATGAGTATAAATTAAAGGGCCTTTCTCACTTACTCTGCCTAGGTGAAGAGGGCTACAGGCTTTAAAATCAATTATCATCTGTTATTACTGCGCTCTGAAATGCTAACTTGTTGACCAGGCTTCAGAGCTGACCGACTTCCCTAAGAATGTGATGCAGACATGGAAGGAGCCCTCCTCAGGGCTGGATAAAATCCAGGAAGGCACAGTCTGGTCTGTGTTTAAAGGTTCTAAATCACTATTTGTTTCTCATTCCAAAACATCTCATTCCTAAAGAAGGTCACAGCAGATTGTAATCCTGCATAAAATTATCAGTTAAAATAAACCAGTTCAGAACATTGTACAATACATACAACTTTAGGACACTGTGCTCTTTTCTCCTAGGAATGATAAACACCTCTTAAATTATACAGAGACGATTTCTACCATGGGTAAGGGGTATAGCATGCTGGGAACAGACTGCTCAATAAATAACCTGTAAGAAAACATGCTAATGAGAAAAGAAGATCTATTATCACATTCATTGTGCTCAATGTGAGAACACAAAATTAAGGGACAAAGGTTCATGTTTTAAAACATATATAAATATAGCAGTGGTTCTCCAACTTCAGAAGGAACTGCAGGGCCTGTTAAAGCAAAGACTGCTGATCCCCAACCCGAGTGTCTGATTCAGCAGGTCTGGGCTTGGTGCTAGGGTTGCCAGAAAAAAAAAAGAGGATGCCCAGTTAAATCTGAATTTCAAATAAACAACAAATACTTTTTTGGTATAAGTATGTTCCAAATATTATAAATATTTTATTTTTGCTAAATCTGGCAACCTTAGTAGTTCGATTTCTAAACAGATTTTGAAGTGATACTGATGTTGCTGGTGTAGGGGCCTTACTTTGAGAACCACTGAGATACAGAATATAATGTCATCAAAAATGGAAAAATCTGTGTGTGTGGTGGGTGGAGAGGAGTAGATCAGGCAAGGGTTCCTGAAAGAAAGGTCACGAAATGAGTCTTTAAGGATGCCTAGAAGCTAGCCAGAAGAAGGATACTATACAGGAAAGCTTTGAGAAAAAGAAGAACAGTAAGAAAAAGCCCGATGTTTTAAGGAAACTACAAGCAGCTTGGTGCTGCTGATGCATAAACTTTAATGCAAGTGGTAGAAGATAAAACTAGAAGGGCAGAGAGGCCAGAGAGCAGTAGGATCTTATGGGCCTATTAAAAAGCACTTGGGAGTTTACACTGTGAGACAATCGACATAAGTGATAAGGAGCAATTTAAAGGGTTTTAAGCAGAGACTTGATCAGACGTGTAGTTTTAGAAAGATTATTTGGGTGAAGGATCAGAAGCACTAAGACTGTCTGTTAAGGAGTGTTTGAAATACGGTTAAGATATTTATGGAAGCCATTTTTACCTAATTCTGCACAGACACAGAGAAGGGAAGGAAATACAACAATATTTATTATGGAATATATTTAGAGTAACTCGTAACTCGGTTGTCACTGATGCCAGAAGAACAGCATCTAAATTTTAAAGACAACAAATAAAAAATGGTTATAAAACTTTGTAGTTGTCTAAACTATATTTTGAAAATTTGTTATGCTTAACTCTGATAATATTGTAAAATTATTTAAAGTAAGACTTACAGGTATTGACTTAACAATGCTCACGCTAATTAAAAAAGATTCTTCTGCAAAAAGTAAAAAAAGTAGCTTCCTGTGTAGCACCAGCTTTCTATGTCCGTTCTTTTTTTTTTTTTGAGACAGAGTCTCACTCTGTTGCCCTGGCTAGAGTGAGAGCCATGGTGTCAGCCTAGTCACAGCAACCTCAAACTCCTGGGCTCAAGCGATCCTATTGCCTCAGCCTTATTTCCATTCTTAAACATGTTTATAGATCTTTCTACTTGTCAGAAATAAAACCCATCACAATGAAGATGCCCAGACGAGGCTAGAGGCTATGTGTTAGTATTCCTAATCCTATCCAGGGGCTTAGAAATCCTGGAAGCCATTCCAACTGAGTAGACCTAAGGGGCTATACTTTTCTCAATCACGAACTGAATGTGAATGGATGACCGGCAAAGTAGCATCCCCTATTACTAATCTCTAACATCAACAAAGAACATCATCTATTTTCAGACAATATTTAACGGCAAACGTGTTGTCCAGCGTGTATGTAAAAGCCATTAAAATATTCTTGGCTTAATGAAGGTCACTGATCTAAGATTCTACATGTCCCAAAAGATCATCTGTCAAAACGAATATTTCTTTCAGGGTTCTTTTTGAGTAAATTTCACTATGGCACTAATAGCTATCCTAGCAAAAGATATTTGAGTGTTGCCTTGGAATGGCATTTATTTTCACTGTACATTTATAGTACAAAACCCATAATGAATCAGTTTTATGGAAAAAGGAAAAAGTTAATTTATCCATACTTCGTTTTTCCTTATTTAAAATAAGGAGGTAATTAATAGCAACAACAGTGGCCATGAAGCACGCAGCATTTAGTAATCTCTGGATGGGAGTGAAAAGCCAAATTTTATTACCCAAAAGGGCACGCTGGCTGAGGAGTGAAAGCTAGGCTCATCATCTCAGCAAATGATTACTGCAAAGCTACCAGGCTTGCACAACACCAGGGATGTTTATTAGCTTCCTTCCTAGAAATGTGAAGTTTAGGCCATTTGCAGAGATGAAACCAGGCCTTTACCTTCACTCTATGAAATCATGACTCCCACTGTGCATTCTGGGCCAGTGGGTACCCACAAAGGCCATACCTGTAATCGCAGAGCTTAGGTTGACTGCCGCACTGCTGCTTGCAAACCACACAGTAACTGCACAGGGGCACGTTGCCGCGGATCCAGTGATGGGGCATGGCGTCCAGGGCCTTGCTGTCATTCTTGAGCATGATCTCCTTGCACTGGAAGCGCTTGTCAGCCTTCTTGAGGCAGCCCTCGTCCACGCGGAGCCCGCAGCAGTCGCAGAAGGCGCCCTGCAGAATGTGCTGCGCGCACACGCAGCAGTAGGTGGGCTGGCTGAACAGGTCCGTGTCGTGCCACCCGTGCTTGCTCTTGCGGAAGATGTCCCTGCGGTGCAGCTGCCGGCGCGACCGCTGGAGGCTACACCAGAAGGTGATGAACACCGGCAGCAGCACCGAGCACAGCGTCCACAGGACCAGGTGCCCGTCCGCAAACAAGCCCTCGGAGGGCGGGCCCAGCGCCGGCCGCCTCTCCCCTTCCATCTTCTCCAAGGACGGCGTCTAACTAGGAAAGAAAAAGGCAGGGTCCACTCCAGGCTCGCTCTCCCCTCCCAGCCCTCCTTCCTGCCCCTCACGGGCGCCATCCGTTCAGGTGGCTGCGCTCTCTCCCCCGGCGGGCACGCGCGTCGCTTCCCGGTTGCCGATCGTGCACCTGCGAGCCGAGTGGGCGGCGTTCGGCCGTCGCACTCCCGTCCCCTCCCTCCGTCCTTCGCCGGCCCCGTTTCGGGAGAACGTGCGGGAGCCGCCGCTTCCGCACCTCACCGCCGGGCTCACCCGGGGAAGCGCGCAACACACATCCACAGGCTGCCGTCCGCGGAAAGGCCGCACGTTCCGGCTGCGCTGCGCAGGCCGGCATCCATAACCGTCAGCCCCGGCCTCGGCCCCCACTCCCCTCCGGGGGCTCCCCGCCGCTCCAGACTCGGGGCGCGGCCTCCGCCGGGGCCCCGCCCGCACCCACGCGCGGTCCGGCGCCCCGGCCCCTCTCGCGAGGCCTCCGGAGACCCGCGCCTCAGCCCTGCCCGCCCTTGGGCCCTACCTTGCGCAGGGCAGAGGGACGGCTCCCGGCCAGGCGTCCGACCGCCCTGGCGCCACTGATGCCCGACGCCGGGGCCTGCGGCGGCGAGCAGGCCGCGCGTGCAGAGCGCAGAGGCGCGAGCGGCACGCACGCCGAGCCCGGCGGCCGGGGGGCGGGGCCTACGGGGGCGAGCCCGCGGTTGGGCGGGGCGGAGGTGTGAGGTGGGAAGGGAAAGCCGGCAGGCTGAGGGGGCGGGGCCGTAGAAGGCAGAGACGATGGAAGGGGTGGGACACCGGAGTGGGGACGTGGCCTAGGAAAACGGGGGCGGAGTAACAATGGGGGCGTTTAGAAAGGTTAGATGCGTGAATGCTCTGGATTCGTAATCATAAAGTTCGAGAATGAATGATTTACAGTATGCATTAAGCTTAATCTATAACCTTCAACCTCCCTTCTTCCTTACCGTCTGGTGGAGGTGGGCGCTGGCGGGGTTTTGAATGTTGGAATGGAGAAAATTGGCAGTTTGGAGAGTGTGATACACTAAGAAATGGGACGGTCTAAACCAAACGTTGATAAACGTTACCTGCGCTCTTGCTAGTTATTTATTAAACACATACCGGCTGTGCGCTTAGTATGTGCCAGGCACCCTGTACAGGGAATCCCAGCTCTTACAGAGCACCAGGCATGGTGAAACGTGCCTAACAAGAAGCATTATTTTCTAGCACTGTTCGTGATGGTTTAGTGCAGTGGTCCCCAACTTTTTTGACACCAGGGACCAGTTTCATGGAAGACAGTTTTTCTGCTGACTGGGGGTGGGAGATGGTTTCGGGATGATTCAAGCACATTACATTTATTGTGCACTTTATTTCTATTATGACATTGTAATATATGATGAAACAATTATACAACTCACCATAATGCAGAATCTAATGTTGCTGCTGATCTGACAGGAGGCAGAGCTCAGACGGTGATGCAAGCGATGGGGAGCAGCTGTAAATACAGAGACCAAGCTTCACTCAAATTCTGGTTCCTAACAGGCAACGGATGGGTACTGGTCTGCGCCTAGGGTGTTGGGGACTGCAGGCTTAGTGCACCCCAGCTTTCATCTCTGCACTTGTTAGGCACCATGCTAAGTTTATCATCGCTATTTTACAGATGAGGAAAACGGAGGCACAGAGAGGTTGAGAAACAGACTTCATATCACACAGCCAATGGTGGGACTGAGATCACTTTGTTTTAACTTGGTCATCCAAGTCAGCTTTATGCTAAATTAAGCCATCAAAGAGAGAGTTTCTCTTATTTTGTTTCTTCTCTGAGAACCTTGACCTGGGGATGTTGTTAAAATGCACATTCTGATTTCCTTTCCCAGGGAAGAGGCTTGAGAATCTGCATTTCTAATAATCACCCAGGTGATGTTCTTCTGGTTTCAGGACCACACATTGAATACTGAGGCCGAAGTGTTTAACAGCCTGGATTATGAAGACTGACAGGGTAGTGTGGTGGAATGAATGGAAATAGTGTTATATGGAATTGCGAGTCCTGGAAACAGATCCTGGACTTCACACATTTGTGTCCTTTTATGCTCATCGGTTCATCTTGTTGGGCCTCAGGTTTCTCATCTGCAACACAGGAGGGTTACAGATATGTCTAAAGCATCCCTCCTGCTCTGATAGCCTGCGCTGTGTGTGGAAACGTCATTGTCTTTTATGAATCCTAGCTGATGCAGAACCCTGAAACTGGTTTAAATTTGAAAAAGTAACAAAAATATACTTTAAAAAGTGACATTTGTTTCATTCCCATTATAGAGTATTTGGAAAATACGGAAAATTAAAAAGGAAGAAAAAAGAATTATCCATATCTCACCCAGAAAACAACCTGTGTTTGAACATTTTGATCTATTTTCTTCCATTATTTTCTATGGAAACAGTGTTTTTTGTTATTTTTTTTTATATGCGTACTTTTGATGATGTGGTAGATATATGTTTTCTATCTGGCTTTTTTTCATTTTAGCATTACAAAATAACTTTTACATGTTTTTAAAAAGTCATATTTAATGGCTACATTATATTCCAATCTATAAATATAGCTCACAGTTTGTGTAACCTTACTTTTGTTGTTGGCTATTTAAGTTGTTTCTAATATTTTGCTATTATATATAATTCCTCTGTTTAGGGTTATTTCCTTAGATTCTCACATTTAGCTAAAGAATGTGAAAAGTTTAAGGCTTATAGGAAAATTTTGAACCATAATAGTCTCTCTTTGCTGAGTCAAAATCATCTGGAAAATTTACCTGTACAGGGTCACATCAATAGAAATGACCACATCTGAGGAAATACACTCTTATTTCACTAAAATCATAATAATAATGATTATTATTATAGCCAACCTGTGTTGACTGGTTAGTAGGTCCTACGCACTGTGCCAAGTTTATCATGCCTATTTTACAGAGGAAGAAAACTTGCTGGTAGTACACAGCCAGGAGTCAACTGAGTTGGTGCTTTGAACTCAGGTTTATTGATGCCAAAGACTGTGATGCTCTTAACACAGGTTAAGGTGTCTCGGGGTGTGGTTTTTGGACCTCCTGCATCAGCATCATTTAAAAATGTGGATTCTCTGGTCCTGACCAGCTCTCCTGAATCAAAATTGTAGTGGAGTAAGAATTTGCCTTCTTAATTAACAAGTTCCCCAGGTAATTCTTTATTTACTCAACTTTTTTGGCTTAAATTTTGAAATGTATCACACATAAAGAGGAGTTTATAAAACATATACACAGTTTAAAAAATAATAAAACAAAACCTTGTGTACTCACTACTCAGTTTTGCATGTTGAACATAAGGGGGCTCTCATGTGCCCACCTGATTGCTACCCGTCTTCCCCCATCAGAGGGAACTACTATCCTAAGGTTGTGGTCTTCTTTTTTTTGCTTTTCTTTATAGTTTCACCATCCCTGAGAGCATCCCTAAACAATATAGGTTTGTTTTGAAAGACTGAAAACAAGTCCAAGCCTGGACCTGCTGGGAAATAGCAGTAAAGCCACTGATAAGTGAAGCTTCCCAGGAGGAGGTAAGCTGAACAGTGTCTCTGGGACAGAGTCTGGATTCAGCTTCCCTGGGATGATCCCACCTTGGGAAATCACCAGGAGAATATTGGGGCAGGGCTGTGGTTTGAACATCTGGCAAAAATATGGCTGGAGAGGAAAGGGGCTGCTTTCTATATTTGCATCTCAGCTCATTAGGGCCTCCTTCAGGGTTAACACAGAACGTGTCTCAGGGAGATATGAGTGTCTTCAGCTCATCCAGGAAATGGGGCATGAGAACAGAGGAGTGGGAGAGCAGGGATCTCATCAGGTCATTGTCTTAGTCCATTTTCTGTTGTTACAGCAGAATACTTGAGACTGGGTATTTGGCTCACAGTTCTGGAGGCTGGGAAGTCCAAGGACGTGGCAGCAGCTTCTGGTGAGGCTTTTGTACTGCATCATAACCTGGAGGAGAGGCGGAAGGGTAAGTGGCCAACACCTGCACAAGAGACCACAAGAGCGAGCCAAGCTTGCTTTTATAAACAACCTGCACTCTCCAGAACTAACTCACTCCTGTCTGAACTCACTCCCAAGATAACTGCCTTAATCCATTCAGGAGGGTGGTGTCCCCTGCATCTAATCACCTCTTGAAGGCCCCACCGCCCAATACCATCAGTGGCAATTAAATTTCAACATGAGTTTTGGCAGAGACACTCAAACCATGGCAATCATCAAGATAAACAAAGTACAAACAAGCTTCTGCAGCAGGTTCGATAGGCAGCCTGTCCTCAGATTGGCTTCTTTCACTGTGTCATATGCATTTAAGTTTCCTCTATGTCTTTTCATGGCCGGATAGCTCTTTTTTTTTTTTAGTGCCGAATAATATTCTATTATCTGGGTATGCCACAGTTTATTTATCCATTCACCTCTTGAAGGACATCTCGGTTGCTTCCAAGTTTTGACAACTATGAATAATGTTTCTATAAACATCTAAATGCAGGTTTTTGTGTTGATATAAGTTTTCAAGTTTTTGGGTAAATGTTCTCTCAAAAAATATTTTTTCTCTTTTTTTTAAAAATCTAGCTCTCATGTTTGCTTTATTTTTCTGAAAGATTTCCTTAGTGTTATCCTTAAATTTTTTAATTGAGCTTTTAATTTCTGCTGTTATGTTTTTAAATTTTTTTTGTTAGTTTGTTTTCGAAATATTCCTTTTTTTATAGCATCTTGTTCACATTTCATGGAAGCAAAAATTTTCTCTTATCTCAGAGGATATTAGTGTTATTTACTTATTTTCTCTAGTTGCGTGGTCTCTGATTGCCCAGGTTGCTTTTTTCTTTTCTTTCTTTCTTTTTTTTTTTAAACTTGTCTATATCTTCCACATCAGAGGCTTTCTAAATGTCTGGTGAACCTCAGATGATTTTTTTTTTTTTTTTTTGAGACAGGGTGGCTATTGCTCTAGTTAGAGTGCAGTTTCATCATCATAGCTCACAACAACCGCAAACTCCTGGGCTCAAGTGATCCTCCTGCCTCAGCCTCTTGAGTAGCTGGGACTACATATATGCACCAGCATACCTAATTTAAAAAAAATTTTTTTGTAGTGACAGGAGTCTCACTATGTAGCCCATGTGGGTCTCGAACTCCTGGCTTCAAGCAGTCCTACTGCTTTGGCTTCTCGAAAGTACTGAGATTACAGGCATGAACCACTGTGTCGGGCCCCTCAGGTGATTCTTACGCACCTTAAGGTTTGAGAACTACTGCCAGAGAATCTCCTAATCTCTCTGAAGCTTTCTCATCCCAACTGAGATCCCACAAGAAAAACAAAACATATTTCAGTATTTTTTTTCCCCCAGAACTAGAGCTTTTCTCTTCCAGTTAAAGGCCCAGCATTTTTCTTGAATGAAATGTCATGTGACAGTAGACTTAGAAGTGGTTTCACAAATTATTCTGTGCACAGTCCACTCCCTAGTGTGTTTATTTGTACCCATCTGTGCTCCTAAGCTTCTGCCAATGGTCCTTTCATTCCTGTTTAGGTTGGAGAGAAGCTTGGCACTGGCCATCAGGAACCTGACACTGACCTTGGTGTCCTCACCTGCTGGGCAGCCGTAAGTTGAGGCAGCATCCTGGACCCAGAGCAGAAATTAGAGTCCACTTGTAGAAGCAGGCAGCAGTCCAGAAAGGCCTCTGCCTAAGGCCGAAACATCTTACCATTGTCTTGCTGCTTCCGACAGGAAGGGGTGTGTGTGTAAGTGCTGAAGATATGTAAGGGCAAACCAGGAGCGTGGGGTGTGGACACAGGAGGCAAATCATATTAAAAAGGAACCACATTTTTTAATATAATAGTTTTATTTCAACTGTATATAAAGTTGTATATTTTAATACATATGTGATTAATTTCTATATCTTTGGTCATTCAAAAAATTTTTAGACTTTCTGTTGTGTGTCCAAGAATAG
>NW_012136192.1:688204-694593 GCF_000956105.1 Propithecus coquereli
GACTTGTTGAGAATTGAATATTTTTCCTTGCAAGAAGTGGTCCAAAGCCTGGACGAAGTGGTAGTCAGTTGGTGCAAGGTCTGGTGAATACAGTGGATGACAGACAGTTTCCAAGTCCAGCTGCTGTGAACAGCGCTGTTTTTTGTAACATGCGGTCTTGCAAGAGAATTGGCCTGTCTCTATTGACCAATCTTGGCTGCATAATCACAAGCATCCTCATCATTTTGTCCAATTAGTTGCAATAGACATCTGCTGTAATCGATTGACTGGGTTTCATGAAGCTGTAGTGGATAATACCAGTGCTGGACCACCAAACAGACACCATTAGATTTTTTTGATGAATATTCCATTTTGAACTATGTATTGGCACTTCCTTTTTATCCAACCATTGTGAGCAATGCTTGCAATTGTCAAAAAGAATCCATTTTTCATCACTTGTAACAATGTGGTGTAGAAATTGTTTACCTTTATGTCGTGACAGCAAAGAAGACAAGCTGCGAGATGGTTTCTCTTCTGGCACTTGTTTAATTCATGCGGTACCCATCTATCCAGCTTCTTTACCTTGTCCGTGTGTTTCAAGTGGTCCAATATTGTTGGAACAGTAGTATCAGACCTTGCTGCTAATTCACATGTAGGTTGAGATGGATTCACTGCCACTACAGCTTTCAGCTCATCATTATCCACCTTGGTCTCAGGCCACCCACGTGGCTCATTTTCAAGATTACAATCACCAGTATGGAACTTCTCAAACCATTGACATACTCTGTGTTCATTAGCCACATCCTTCTAAATATTGTTGATATTTTGAGCTGTCTGCCCTGCATTGGTTTCATGATAGAACTCATATTAAAAAAATTTTTGATTTATCTGTGGTTTCACAAAAATTGCTCCAAAAAATTTGAAAGATAATCACAAGCCAAAATGTGCATTTGAAAGAATGAATGTACCTTCACAATAAACAACAAAAACAAAAAGTGTCAAAGTGAAATGTCAGAGATATCGACTGTCAAACTTAGTACTTAAGGAAATCGGGCATTCCATACTTAATAACCCAATAATAAGTGAGAAAACAGTAATTTAGAAAGTTAAGAAATTTTCCCAATGCCACTCAGCTTCAATGTAGCTTATTTATATATTATTTATAATGAGTTTCAGAGTCAGCATTCAAGCCAGGTCTATTGATGACCTTGCAGTCCATAGTCGTAACCATTATGCCACACTGCCTACGCAGCAGATGGTCAGTCATTTTTGAATGAATATTCTGGCAGGATACTGTTATTAACTTAGACTCAGTAGCACCCATATTTGGACACGCCAACATTCCAGTAGAATCCCCTATATCAGTTAGCTATTGTCAGAGTCATGCTGTGTAACAAACCACCCCTAGACTCAGTGGCTTAAAATAGCAATCATTTATTTTCAGCGGTCTGCAGGTTGAGGTGGCTCTGCTTCAGGCTGTGGTAGCCAGAGGTCAGCTGAGCTAGGCTGTGCTGGGTTGAGTGGGCTTCCTCTAAGCTGCAGATCAGCACTGGCTTGGCTCCCTGCTTGGGTACTTTGCATGTGAGTGAATTCTGAGACCCAGCTTTAAGGAGCAGCAGCTAGCAGGGGGAAGCTCTTTTTGCAGCAAGGGCAGAAATGCAAGAGGGCGCACTTAACAGCACAAATACATTTCACACCCCTTTTAGAGTCATGCCTGCTACCATCCCACTGCCCAAAGCAAGTCACTTGGTCAAGCCCAAAGTCAAAGCTCAGGGCTTCAGAGTCATGTAGCAGAGAACATAAATAAGGGATGATGGTGAAGAACTGATGCTAATAATTCAGTCTCCCACACTGCCTGAACCTAACATCTGCCTGCACAGTGTGCTGTAAACTAATGTGTGCACATGCAGCTTATAGAGTTACTATCATTGCTTTAAAAAATGATAAAATAATTATATATACCTTGTAAAAATAGAGTTTATAGTCACTTGGAAAGGGAGACAATAAAAGAGATGAAAACAAGTATGGAAAGGACGGTGAGAGTTTATTTAATTGATCCTGGGACTAAAGAATGTGGATACATTATAATTCTCTTGGTTGTGGCAGATTCACTACTATTCTGTGGTTTGAAAAAAATGTTCCCTTGTCTCTAAAGTTTCTTTAGCTCAAAAAATTACAAATCACTCTTTTCCTGTTAAAACAGTATGCAGTGCAATTATGTTGAGAATTCTAGGGTTGGCTTTATCAATGATCCTTAAATATCTGTGTAATCTCACAATTCCTTGTAAAAAGAGATGGGAAACTCACACAAATGAAAATACGAGTTGTGTTCGGTTGGCGCGAATAAGGGTGGTAGCATTCTTCCTGTATATGCTATTAAATGTTGTCAAATTGGTAATATAGCAGGTCCTCAAATAAAGTTGTTTTGTTCAACGTTGTTTGGTTATAACATTGATAAGAAAAAGAAATCAATTCCCATCCTGGGCCACTGTCTGTGTGGAGTTTGCATGTTCTCCCTGTGTCTACCTGGGTTTTCTCTGAGTACTCTGGTTTCCCCCCACATCCCAAAGAAGTGCAAGTTAGGTGAATCAGCATGTCTAAAATGTCCCAGTCTGAGTGTGAGTGTACCCTGCGAAGGACTGTGTCCTGTCCAGGGCTGGTTCCCACCTGGTTCGCCAGGCTGCTAGGATAGATCTTGGCCACCGAGATCCTGAACTGGAATATTTGGGTAAATAATTATCTTACTTGTTCTTATTAATCTTTCTCAAATGTGTGTGTAGTTCACATTTATTTCAATGTTTAATATTAGAAGTGTTTTGGGTCTTTATTTAGAAGTGTGGTGATGTTTTCATGACCAGAAATATAACGTAGTAACTTAATTCTTGTGCGTATCAATTAGCTTATTGTAAAATTGGTTTCTTTGTACATTGTTTCGCTTAAAGTTTTAGTTTCCAAGAATCTATGGACGAGAACATTAAGTGAGGACTTACTGTACAGGTTTCCGAGGCCGGCATTCGATGAAGTCTTTCAAATAGTACATCAATTAAAATAGTAGGGAAATAGTTTTAGGTGCTCTAGTACCATCTCTGTCCACCTCTCTACCTCTAATGGAT
Source organism: Propithecus coquereli (assembly GCF_000956105.1). Lineage (NCBI taxonomy): Eukaryota > Metazoa > Chordata > Mammalia > Primates > Indriidae > Propithecus > Propithecus coquereli. Next base: position 691,297 of record NW_012136192.1, read on the forward strand.
TCCCTGGGACCCCGGGCAACTTCTTGAATAGTTAACCTTGGGTTGGTGGCCTTCATCTTGGTGCTGCCTGGTTCTGCTCTCCGCTTGCCACCTTGTGGATTTATTGGGAATTGCGTCTTACACTGAGAGCCCTGCCGAATCACCTAGTTACCTGTCACTAGGAATGGGGGCAGGGGGGAGAAAAGAATTCTTGGGCCGGGCGCGGTGGCTCATGCTTGTAATCCTAGCACTCTGGGAGGCCGAGGCGGGTGGATCGTTTGAGCTCAGGAGTTCGAGACCAGCCTGAGCAAGAGCGAGACCATGTGAGACCCCGTCTCTACAAAAAATAGAAAGAAATTATCTGGACAACTAAAAATATATAGAAAAAATTAGCCGGGCATGGTGGTGTGTGACTGTAGTCCCAGCTACTCGGGAGGCTGAGGCAGGAGGATTGCCTGAGCCCAGGAGTTTGAGGTTGCTGTGAGCTAGGCTGATGCCACGGCATTCTAGCCCCGGGGCGACAGAGCAAGACTCTGTCTTAAAAAAGAAAAAAGAATTCTCTCACCAGAGTGACACAACAAGGGACCTTGCTCTTCCAGTTTTCCTATAGCACCCCTCTCCCCCTTTGGGACAATGTTTCCAGAGGTCAAGCTGAAGGGCATTTGAATGGCCCTGTCATTATCACGCCTGAAGGGCCCTCTCCACCTGAGACCTCGCCCCAGCACCCCAGGGTGCTGTACAGGCACCAACTCTCCCCAGTGTCACTTCTCCAGTCCACCAGAGGTTCCCTTGTGCTTTTTAAAAAATCATAAAATAATACAAGCTTAGTTAGAGCTTACAGTCCAGTGGAGGAGACAGATTTTAAAAAGGAAACAAATACAATATTTATAAATGTGAGTGCTATGAGATGAAGAGTAAGGTGGTGGGGGTGCAGGGAACTTTGATTAAGTAGGCTGGTAAGGGCAGGCTTGTCTAGGTAGGAGAAAATTCAAATTGAAACCTGAAGGATGAGAAGGTTGCAATCATGAAAAGAGGGAGGACGAGCATGTGCAAAGGTGCTGAGGTGGGAAAGGGCTTGTCTCGCTGAAAGTAACTGAGTGTGGCTGGATTGCTGGGGGCGGGAGGGGAGTGGCGGAGTGGGGTTGGAAAGGGCGGTGGGCACAGGTAACGCAGGGTGGGTCCTGTAGTGCTTGGTAAGGATTCTGACTTTGTTCTGAGTCTAGAGGGAAGATAATGAAACATTCTTAAGCAGAGAAGTGACAGGGTCTAACTTCTATGTTCTGTTTCTATTTGACGAGGCCCATCATTGCTGCCGCATGGAGAATGGGTTGAAGTGAACAGGGAGGGAGGGAAGCCAGGACACCAGCTGGGAGCCTGGTGCAGGAAGCTGGGTGAGGGGGACAGTGGCCTAGATTTAAGTGATGGCAAAAGAGATGGAAGGATCTAGACCCAGGCTGTTTAATATGGCAGTCACTGGCCACGTGTGGCTTCTGAGCACTTAAAGACTTGATACAAAAAAAAGATGTCAAATAGCTCATTAGTAATTTGTTTATATTGATGACATGTTCAAATAATAATATTTTGGCCGTTGCATCATGTTAAATAAAATATAATATTATACATTTTAACTTTTTTTACTTTAAAAAATGTGGCTACTAGAAAAAATTTAAATTACATATGTGGCTTACATCTGTGGCTCGTGTTATTGGGCAGAGCTGATACAGACACAAGTTATTAAATTAAAAAATATATACATATATTTTGAGACAGTGTCTCACTCTGTTTCCCAGATTGGAGTGCAGTGGCATGATCATAGCTCACTGTAACTTTGAATTTCTGGGTTCAAGCGATCCCCTGCCTCAGCCTCCCAAGTAGCTAGGACTATAGTTATGGGTCACCATGCCTAGCTAATTAAAAAATTTTTTTTTGTAGAGATGGGGTATCAATATGTTGCCCAGACTGGTCTCAAACTCCTGGCCTCAGGTGATCCTCCTGCCTTGGCCTCCCAAAATGCTGGGATTATAGCCATGAACCACTGCGCCTGGTCTAAAAAATATTTTTATAGTAAATTTACATTGGATATATTAGAAATTTCTAGCTAGGCATAGATTTTTTTTTTTTTGGTACACAGAAGATGTTTATTTGATATAATAAAACAATACAGTTAGTATCCTATCCAACCACGAAGAGCAAAAAGAATGAAAAATTTGAACTTGCACATAAAAAATTCGAGATGTTTAGTGTGACAAATATATATTTAAAAAATAATGCTCCTAAAATTCCTCAGTTATCGAAAACTGCATGAAAACAGAAAGATGTCAGTAGCAACAGAGTGCATAAAACCAAACATCAAATTTTAAACAAATGAGCATGTGATGCAACTTTGCTAGTCATGCATGTTTTTTTTTCTTATTTATAATCTTCTCAAAACATCTTTATACCAAGTGAGTGGACAGCACATTTAGGTTTAGTATCAGTTACACCACATTAGCATAAACTGGAACAGCTACAGATAGGGCATTGTTTTCTGTTGAGCTGTTAAAGTAACTTCAGAAACATCAGATCATTTCTCTGAATGGAGAATTTTATCCAAATAAATGCCACATACCTTGCAGACCTATTTTATAATATATTTAATAATTTCTTCATGTAACATTTATAGATGATTTGAATTTAAAAGGACTTCAGCTTCTTGAGATTTTATTGTATTTGTAAAAATAACCTTAAGTCTGGAGCAAGGCTGTTACTGTCTTACTGACAGTGTGTTGTGTGAGGTCCTGTCGATGATGGAGGATGCCCCTGAGGTCATGGGGCTTAATGGGAAGAGCACACATTCCAGGTTTGAAGACGGAAGACTCAGGCTCTACCTTGGCATCCATAGCGTGTGAACTTGGACTTGACTTCACATCTCCGAATCTCGCTTTCCTTATTTGCAGAATGGAAGTGGATAATGATGAGTAGTACTAGATGTCACGAGGTTCATAGCTTTCTTCTCATCCTTTGTCACACCCTATAAGGTAGGTACTGTTATTTCCTTTCCTTACAGTGGAGGAAACTGTTCAGAAAGGGTAAGTGACTTACCCAAGGTTACATTGGCAGAAAGAAGTGAAGCCAGGAATTGAACCCTGTTTTTTTCCGGCTCCAAAATCAGCTGAAAAAAAAATTTTTTTTTTGTTCTTATCATGGCCCTTGGTAATTTTCCTGCTTCCTTCTGAAATTATTGGGAAGGTCAACTTAGATTGGTGAATGGGTTTTGGAAAAAGGTCATAAAATATGCAAATGTGAGAGATTGTTAATCCTCAATGAAAAAGGAACATA
>NW_012136192.1:695638-711537 GCF_000956105.1 Propithecus coquereli
AAAGGAATAGGCATTGCAAATCAGTAAATATATTTAGGTTGTGCAGCTTTTGCTCTAAGTTAACCATTTTAGAAACAATTTAAAATTCCTCCCTGGGCCCTCTGGAATGCCAAGTCCTTTGGGACAGGCCCCTGAGAAAGAACGTTAGTGTTTTAACCAAAATCGAACGTGCAAATCCTTTGCCTCTGACTGTGGAGATGGAGTATGAGAGTCCTTAAGGCACCTTCTTGACTTTTCCAGAGGCCTCTCCGATTCTGAAGGAAAAGGAGGCCAAACAGCTCCTGAGATCCCGGCGACAGGACCGGCCCAGCAAACCCGGATTCCCTGACGAGCCAATGCGGGTGAGTGCTTGGCTCTGGCAATTTTAAAGAAAATGCAATATTGGAATGCTCATTCATTGTAAAACTAAACTAGGTGTTGGTCCTAGCGTGGGCTGCTAGTTGGGCATCCTGCTAGAGTTTCAGGTCTAAGGTACACGCAATCTCAGCCTTTACCTCCGTGCTTTCTCCTCTGGAGGCGCCAGCCGACTTACCTGCTGTGAACACAGGAGGAAATGGTAGAAACAGTGGGGCCCACGGCGGCAGCCCCAGAATCCTGATGGACTGCTGAGTGTCCCCCCTGACCTGGCTGCTGGGAAGCTGTTCCCTTTAGCTGAAGCCAAACCCATCTTCTCCCTCTTCCCTGGGCCCCAGGCGGCCTGGGCAGGGATGGTCTGTCTAGGCAGGCAGAATCTCTGTCCCAGCTGCCTGTGGGGTCCTGCCCGGATCTTGTCCCTCTGATTTTGGTCTCTGGTCTCAGCTCTGCCGTGTGGGTTCATGGTGTCCACCTGCCCAGTCTTTCTGAACCAGGCACCCTCTCCTGACTTCCTTTTGTGAGTTTAGTGGATGCAACTAGAGCTGGACCCAGTTCAGGCCGTGCTTGGCTGCTCCTGTGGCTAAAGCAGTACTGACTTTCATGGTATTTTTGCCCCACCCAGGTGAAGGGAAGTAGCAGTGACCCAGTAAAGTTAGGGTGTCTGTGGCCCAGGCTGGTCTCCCATCCTGGCCCCTTCGTCTGGGCACCACGCTCTTTCTCTCCTTCCTGCCTCTCCATGTCAAGGCCCAGAAGGATCTGCATTTACCTCCAGTCACCGCGGAATCATGCACATCATTGGATCATTTCGTTTAAAAGGCTCTTGTTAAGCTGCAGTATTGCACGATGATGAAGAGTGTGGGCTCTGGGCTCAGACTGGGTTTGAATCTCCCCATTTTCCAACTGTGCAACCTTGGGGAAGTTCCTTGCATTTCTGTACCTCAGTACTCTCATCTATAAAATGGGGATATTAAGTATTATTACTTATGTTACCATAACATTTTTATGGTAAATAATAATACAAAGTCACAATTTTATGAGGTTAAAATAAAATAATTCATAGTAAAGTCCTTGGAATGGTACTCAGCAAATGGTAACGACTTTTTTGAGTATTAAGTACCAGGTACCCGGCTAGGGCTGAGGCCGTACAGTGGGTTGCCAGGGTTTCTGCTCAGAGGCTGTGATGGAGCCGGAAGTGAGCAGATGGCTGCTATATAGTGTGACAAAAATGAATCCACTTCAGGCTGTTAAGGGTGGATGTGGCTTTTTTGGAAGAAGAAGAAAAATAAGAGGTGGCTCAGAATATCCAGGTGCAGGGTAGGAGGGGACTGGGAGATGGGCAGGCGCAGGACCAAGAAGGGTTTGAGTATCTTGGACTTCACCTTGTGTTCTGTTGAGAGCAAACCGAAGGATTTTTCAAATGAGGGAGTACAGATCTGGGCTTTAAATAGATGGTTGAAGCAGTTAGAGGAGAAGAGGCCCATGATTAAAGTCTGGGGACACCAACACTCAGAGGTGGGCAGAGGAGGAGGAATTTGGAGCGATATAGAGAGAAGCTGGGGTGGGGGGGCAGAGGTGAGGAAGGAGGGTGGGTGGAGGTGAGGGGCATGGACACGACAGCCACGGAGGAGGATGCCTGGAGGAGGGCATTGAGCGGGAGGGCTCTAACTGGCCCCCACGTGCTTTTGGTGTGATGTCTGGAGTGGCCATTCCAAAGGCTCTTCCTTGGGGACCCAGGGGGAGTGGGGACTCATCACAGGCCCCATAGCAGGTGCTCTGCTCCAGGCACACAGGAGGCAGCTCTAACGGATTCCCAAGCCTGCCACCTGACGTTCTCTCTGCCAACATCTGCACCTGGCTCTTTTGAACTGTGATTGCGGAGTAACAGCTTTTGCCTGAACTGAAGGCGCTGTGGGCATCAGTCAGCAGGTGGTTTGGACCTTGCAGTTTGGCTTCCTGCCTCCAGCCCTTCCCCCACCATCCCCATGCCAGCCTACACGCCATGCTAGACTTTGTCCCTAAAACTCTGCTTTGTGTGGTCCTTCCCCTGCTCAAAACTTCCAAAAACGCTGTCTCTGTTTGCCTTTTTCTGGCTTATGGTCATCATCTCCCTTAATCTTTGACAACTCTCTGCTTGCCTCCAACTTTGCAATTTACTATTTGGAAAAGTGGTCATGTAACTTGACTTACCATTGAAATGTGAAATAAATATGCACTCAATTATTTGGTGGTTGGTCTACACCCGTAGTTCTCCTCCAAGGGGGATTTCGCTTCTGCATCCCTAGGGACATTGGACAATGTTTGGAGGCACTTTTGGTTGTTACAACTGTTGGGAGGGGGGTGCTATTGGCATCTCGCAGGTAGAGGCCATGGATGCTGCTACACATCCTACTATGCACAGGGCAGCCCCCCACGACATACAATTATCCGGCCCAAAATGTCAATAGTGCCGAGGGTGAGGAACCCAGTTTACACAATCCCAAGTAGCCTCTTTCTTGCTCACCGTGTGTCGCTCTGTGTCTCTCTCATTCTTGTTTACAGTTACACGCAGTCACACAGAGAATTGGTTGAATCAGCAAGTTGTTTTTGGTGTCATATTTTTCTAGGTATGTGTTTCTTAACTTTGGTTGCATACTGGAACCACTTGGGGAATTTAACATTCTGATGCCTGGCTCCCACTCCCGGAGTGGGGACCTGAGGTGTCGCCTGGATGTGGGGGATGGGGTTAAAGCCCCCCGTGGTGCCAGTGTGCAGCTGAGGCTGACAGCCACGGTGTGGGGCCTTCTGGGAGAAACCAGCCACATGCAAAACCAGCCACGTGTGAAACCAGCCTCCTGTGGTCTAGTTGGGAGCACAAAGGCATTTAGAAAGCAGCTAAATGTTGAACTAAGTGGTATGGAGAGTAAGTATCTTAGTTGTTTAGACCCAGTTTAGACAGAGAGAGTGAGGGAGTCGAGTGGTGGGTGCAGATCAAGATGAGCCCTTTGCCGGGCGCGGTGGCTCACGCCTGTAATCCCAGCACTTTGGGAGGCCGAGGTGGGAGGATCGCTTGAGCTCAGGAGTTTGAAACCAGCCTGAGCAAGAGCAAGACCCTGTCTCTACTATAAATAGAAAGAAATTAGCCAAAAACAACTAAAAATAGAAAAAATTAGCCAGGCACGGTGGCGCATGCCTGTAGGCCCAGCTCCTTGGGAAGCTGAGGCAGGAGGATCGCTTGAGCCCAGGAGTTTGAGGTTGCTGTGAGCTAGGCTGACGCCACGGCACTCTAGCCTGGGCAAGAGAGCGAGACTCTGTCTCAAAAAAAAAAAAAAAAAAAAGAGAGATTCACTTTAAATAATTATGCCCTTTTCGAGAGGCCTTCCTGATGCTTCTCCCCTGCCCCGCGAATCAGAGCCTCCCTCTAGCATAGCACTTGCAGCACAAGATTGCTATTTTTGACTTTTCAATGTCTCTCCTTGCAGACTGTTCTAAATTGAGGAGATGGACTATTAGTTTCAATTCTGGGTCCCCAGCACCAAGCACAGTACAGTATTGGCATTTAGTAAATGCTCATTACTTATTTCTATTCCTTTCTTTGCCTCTCCCCAGGGGAGATATTTTGTGGGACATAACTCTGCTGTAGAATCTGGAGGTTATTTCAAAGAAATCTTTTCTATTGCTTCACTTAAACTCATTAAATTTCTCTTAATCTTCTCAGATTTTAGGGAAGAAATTGTTTGCCAATCTCTGGGGTGAACCATGGAAGAAATTCTTTAAAAAGATGACATTTAAGCTTAAATTATGTCTTTTGTGATTGTATTTGTAAGCGCTTGCGTACCTTGGGAATACGCCTTTCTAGGAAGTGTTCCATTTTGGCCTGTGATCCTTTAAGGAATGTTCTTGTTGGGCAAGTATAAATCATTTTAGCTTTATTGTAAGTAGATTTTGTAAAATATACCTTCTCGTTTAGCCACTTGACAAATGTATGTAGTGACTCCATTACCCTTTTGTTCCTCACGGTCTCAAAGACTAGTTCAGAGTGAGGGATGTAAATTGCTCCCAGCACTGATCGGTCTTCCTCTAGGGCTGAGTGTCCCAGTGCAGTTAAGTTCTGAGCCACCCTGCAGTCTGTGTGATCACCTTGCTTCTCCTAATGAGCAAAATAATCTTTTCAAATGTCGGTGGATTTTATTTCTGCAAAAATGTCATAAGAAGGATTTTGCCTTCTTGGCAAAAGTTCCTACCTTGATGTATTAACTGTCCACTTTATGATTCCCAGCTAAGATCAAGTTCCAGTGGGTATTTAATTTCATTATCACATCACTCCAGTGTCATAATAAAGGACTACTTCCATTTTCTGCTCTGATTACTAAGAAATGTTTTACTTAAATCATTACAGTTGGCATCTGACATGGGACGCAGATAATGGTTTTTGTTTTGCTTTAATTTTTTCCCCCTTAAAGAAAGGAATCTAAAGAAATTAAAACTTATTTTCCATCTACCCCTTCTTTCTTGGTCCAGGAACATTTGAGATTATCATTAATGCTGGGTTGTTTCTAACTCAGCCAATGCAGTTGTTGAATTTGTGGTTTTCGGCTGATTTGCAGTTTGCCTTTTCATCTTTGACTAATGATTGCTGTTCAGCCTTTGTGGCATATTCATTTTCCTAACATTTTAAATAAATAGTGAAATGTCATGGAAACCAGTGCTGGTTTCTTTCTTGTTCTCTGTGTGTGTCTGTGTTGGTTGTTTTTCTTCGATGATGATTTCAGCTGCTGTTTAGGAGTGTGAAATATATATTACTTTTTGATGCTTTTTATGCACATTTGGCCTGGGCCATTATAATAAGCAGACTGGCACAGATGTCAAGGAAACTTCCAAGGAGGATTTAGTTAAGATTATGGGAGAGAGTAGTCATTTCGTTTATTCATTTGCTCATTTATACATTTCTCCAGGGGGCTTATTGATATCCTACTGTGTGCCAAGTACTAAGACATACACCAGGTTTACCTTGGTCATTGCCTTTGAAAAACTGGCTGGATAAGGCCGGGCGTGGTGGCTCACGCCTGTAATCCTAGGTCTCTGGGAGGCCGAGGTGGGCGGATTGTTTGAGCTCAGGAGTTTGAAACCAGCCTGAGCAAGAGCGAGACCCCGTCTCTACTAAAAATAGAAAGAAATTAATCGGACAACTAAAACTATATAGAAAAAATTAGCCGGGCATGGTGGCGCATGCCTGTAGTCCCAACTACTCGGGAGGCTGAGGCAGGAGGATCGCTTGAGCCCAGGAGTTTGAGGTTGCTGTGAGCTAGGCTTAATAAAATGTGAATCATCAGCAAAGCATGACCGGGCAACACAGTGAGACTCTGTCTCAAAAAAAAAAAAAAAAAAAAAAGAAAAACTGGCTGGATATGTGGCTGAGAGGGACAGGGATTAAATGAGTAAGGATGCAAATGAGCATGTCATTATCAAAGGTGCTGCATATCAGTGGTGACATTTGTTAATATCATCAGCGATCTCATCAGAAAAGTCTTTTTATATATTTTTTACATTTAAAAAAATATTTTTAGATACTGGGTCCCACTCTGTCACCCAGACTGGAGTGCAGTGGTGTGATCATAGCTCACTGCAGCCTTGAACTCCTGGGATCAAGTGATCCTCTTATGTGCACCACCACACCTGGCTAATTTTTCAAAGATTTTTGTAGAGACAGGGTCTTGCTGTGTTGCCCAGGCTGGTCTCAAACTCCTGTCCTCAAGTGATCCTCCTGCCTCAGCTTCCCAAAGTGCTGAGATTACAGGTGTGAGCCACCACATCCAACCAGAAAAGTCTTTAAGTACTAGGAAGCTGTCAGCTTCATGGTAGCAGACCCAAGTTTTCCAAAGCTCTAATTTGCCCCTGAGAGCCTGAATTTTATCATTGAGCAACAAATACCGTCAACTGTTTTCCCTGAGGTGATAGGCTCACTTCGTTCACTCTCAAGGTGTCTGCCAAACACTCACACGAGACACAGCTAGTTCAATCCTTGACACCAACAGTCGTGCACGCGCTTTTCCTTTGACGACCCGTGCACGTTGTCATGCAGCAGAGAGATGTGCAGCCTGCATACTCCCCGTTGGGTCACTCTCTATAGCTTCACCAGGGCGTTCTTCGGTGAAACTGGCATTTTAAGAATGTTTTATTTATTTATTTTTTTTGAGACAGAGTCTCGCTTGTTGCCCGGGCTAGAGTGCCGTGGCGTCAGCCTAGCTCACAGCAACCTCAAAGTCCTGGGCTCAAGCGATCCTTCTGCCTCAGCCTCCCGAGTACCTGGGACTACAGGCATGCGCCACCATGCCCGGGTAATTTTTTCTATATATTTTTAGTTGTACGATTAATTTCTTTCTATTTTTAGTAGAGATGGGATCTTGCGCTTGCTCAGGCTGGTCTCGAACTCCTGAGCTCAAACGATCCTCCTGCCTCGGCCTCCCAGAGTGCTAGGATTACAGGTGTGAGCCACCACGCCTGGCCTGTTTTTAATTTTTTAACTGGGAGAGTGGGTGGGGAAGGATATGAGGACCACAAGTACAGTTGGGTACCACTGCTTGGATTCCTACAGAGGTGCCAGTTGTTTCACCCACTGCTGCTTTGGCACATCAGTGCAAATGCCAATACGGTGAGAGGGCAAAGAATGTCGGAGTATTATTCCAAAAAGAATGCTATTCTCAAAATCGTTTTGACCTCATGGGCCCCTGAGGGGTGCACAGACTGTACTTTGGGGAACACTGTTCTAGTCTTTTCTTTAATAAACCTTTCCTGAAAGCTTCCTGTGTCCCAGTTCCTGGGAAGGATGCTCCCCTCCATGACCTCCAAGTGTACTCAGAGCTTTCTTACCTAATAGTAACCAAAATTAACAGCTTGCATTTATTGGATTCCTATTACATGCCAGGAATGGTGTGCCAAGCCCCCATAGCATTGGGGAACCATCAGGAGACTGGATAGTGGAGGAGAGTTTATTAAAGAGATTTTTTACAAAGCTGTGGGCAGGATTAAGGTAAACCAACAGGAAATGATGAAGTATTGGGGCTCATAACCCCTGGGCATGAAGGGGTAAGGGAAGCAATGCTTCCTGGAATTGGAGAGGGCACTCTGCCTCGGGGCTGTGGCCAATGGGACAGGGATGCAGCCAATTGCTGGGGTGAACCATGGAAATTCTATAGAAAGACAACCTTCAAGCTTTAATTATGTCTTTTGTGATTGTGTTCATACTCAGTGTGACTGTGACTCCTCAGAGATGAACCAGCAGAGTGAATACCCTGGCTTCTCTCTCCTCCTACCCTCTAATTCCCTGCTGATGTGTCCTCGAGGACAGGAAAGCCACAGGACAGGGGAGTCTGTGGTTACACTTCATCTGGGTCCCAGGGCCAGGTGAAAAAGGGGAGAGAATGGATCTGGAAGGACAAATGCGGGCTACTTATTTGGCACAGAACTTAATTTGTGTCATCTCGTTTGATCTTACTAACCCAATGAAGCAAGTGCTAGTGCAGTCTCCATTTTGCAGATGGCCAGATCGAGGCTGGAGAGGTACAATCTGGATTTGAATGATACCCAGACCTCTTAGCCGCTACGCCACACCGCCTGGCAAATGGGCAGGCGAGAAGAAGGCAACGTGAGTTGGCTTCAGTGTGCAGCTCCCATGGAATGGCTGAACAAGTCAAGCTATGTGCTGGGGAGTTGTTCCTTATTTATAAGACTCCACACTGCCTTTCTGTTCCTCTCAATTGCTATTCTTCTGGCCAAAGACTCCCTGGACAGGGCAGGAGCTCAGCTCAAAATTCACAAACGTGTCCAGCGAGCAGCTGGGGAATCATTGTTGGGTTCCACAAGGAGCCCTCTCACCGTCCGTCCTCCACCCCGGCTGACCTGGAGGCGTCATGCCAGGACACTGAGCGTATTTTGATGAGTTAGATGAAAACAACCACCATAACCAAAACAAATCCAAACTGCATGGGTCCTGGGGGAAAGAAAAAAAATTCAGGAAAGTTGGCCACTTCATAATTGCTTCCTTTGCAAATTCTCCCTCCACCTTTTAAATGACTATGTTTAACATAAGACGCAGAATTCCTAGAGGATGTTCTATTCACAGAAATTTAAAAACATAAAGGTCTAAGCTGGACACTTTGTTGAAGCTTTATCAATGTCATAGGAGCGTTTCCATGATTTAGGGTTTTTAGGGTATCAATACTTGCCAAAACAATTTAATCATGTCACAAATACTACTGCTTATGTCTACTCTCTCCGAAGGTGAAATGCTGCTTTTCTGATTAATGGCCTGCTGTTCTGGGTTACCTAAATATGTTTTTTTTTTTCCTGAGACAGAGTCTCACTCTCTTGCTTGGGCTAGAGTGCTATGACATCAGCCTAGCTCACAGCAACCTCAAACTCCTGGGCTTAAGCGATCCTCCTGCCTCAGCCTCCCGAGTAGCTGGGACTACAGGCATGTGCCACTGGGCCCGACTAATTTTTTCTATTTTTAGTTGTTTGGCTAATTTCTTCCTATTTATAGTAGAGACAGGGTCTTGCTCTTGCTCGGGCTAGTCTCGAACTCCTGAGCTCAAGCAATTCTCCCGCCTCGGCCTCCCAGAGTACTAGGATTACAGGCATGAGCCACTGTGCCCGGCCCCTAAATATGTTTAGGGATATATTTCATGCATACTTTGCAATTGTTCACATCCCACAATTATAGCACCCAGCCTTCCTTCAGGGCAACATCAATAACACACATTCCCCCAACTTAGAAATCATTCCCACCTTTATCTACTCTCTTTTGGAGGGAACATCAAGTTTTCATACCAATACGTGAACTGACCATGTGGCACTTGCCCTAAACAATATGAAGCAGGCCAATAAAGTTACTACTCTCAGGGACAGGTCACTGTCAACCACAGTGACCAGGCTATGATGGTCCAGAGAGCTCTGGGGGCCAAGGAGAAGAGGGGGCTGTCAGGGAATCTGAGAAGGCTTCCTGGAGGAGGTAACATTGAAGCTGAGGCCTGCAAAGTCAGCTAAGCATGAGATAGGAAAAAGAGAAGGCACAGAGGTGTTCTAGGCAGAGGGAACAGCAGGTGCTAAGGAAAGCTTCAAGATAGGATTGAGCATGGCCCATTCTGGGAACGCTGGAGAACAAAGCTCAGGCGGGTTGATGACGAGAGAAGCAGCTCAGGAGATGGGTGTGGCTGGATCATGGAAAGCCCGTAGCTGCATTATGGAATTGGAACTTTCTCCCGAGCCCAATGGAAGCCACGCATGTATTTTAAGCAAAGAAACAACATGGGCAAATTTTTAAAAAACATCACTTTGAAAAAGGATACAGAAAAATCAAGAGGGACTTTTTTGGGTCTTTATAATTTTCTATTTCCACAGGACTTAAAAAAGTAAGATGTATCACTATTGTAATAAAAATAAAGCCAATAAAGATATTTCAATTTTCATACTTTAAAAACCCACCCTGACAAAAGACCTGGACAGATATCTACCCAAGAAGATATACAGATGACAAGTAAGCACACGAAAAGATGCTCAACATCGCATGTTTTTAGGGAAATGCAAATTTAAGCAACAATGAGATGCCACTGTGCACCGATTAGAATGATCAAAATCCAGAACACTGATGGTACCAAATGCTGGTCAGGGTGTGGAGCAATGGGAGCTCTCACTCAGTGCTGTTGGGAATACAAAATGGTACAGCCACTTTGGAAGACAGTTTTGCGGTTCCTTGTAAAATGACACTTGCAATTCAGTAATTGCATCCCCTGTTATTTACCCAAAGGAGTTGAAAACTTATGTCCACACAAATACCTGCACACAGATGTTTGTAACAGCTTTATTCAGAACTGCCAAAACTTGGAAGCAATCAAGATGTCCTTCAGGAGGTGAATGAATAAATAAATTGTGGTACATCCAGACAATGGAATATTATTCAGTGTGAAAAATAAATGATCTATCAAGCCATGGAAACACATGGGGTAACCTTAAATGTATACTACTAAGGGAAAGAAACCAATCTGAAAAGGCTACGTAGTGTAGGATTCCAACTGTGTGACGTTCTAGAAAAGGCAAAACTATGGAGACTGTAAAAAGATAACTGGTTGCTGGGAGTTAGGCAGATGACTGGGCAGAGCAAGGAGGACTTTTAGGGCAGTGAAATATTCTGTGTGATGCTGCAATGGTAGATGCATGTCAACATGTATTTATCCAACCCCATAGAATGTACGACCCGCAGAGGGAGCCCTGATGTCAACTATGGACTGGGCGATAACAATGTGTCAATGCAGGTTCATCGATTGGAACGAATGTTCGGTGCTGGTGGGGGATGTTGATATAGGGAGAGGTTGTGTGTGCGAAGGGACAGGGGACAGGGGGTATATGGGAACTCTCTGTATCTCTGCTCAATTTTACTCTGAACCTAAAACTATTCTAAAAACAATAAAGTCTATTAAAAAAAAAAACAGCAAAGAAAACCACAACGAAAGGAAGGAGGTAAGACAAGAGGCGGGAGGCTGTGGCAGGGATCCATCGCCAGGGCTGGGGCAGGAGCGGGAGCAGAGGAAGGAGCATGGGGAGGAGTCAGCAGTGTCCACGGGAGTCAGGCTGCTCGATGGTGGGCATGGAGGGCAAGGAAGAGGAGCGATGTGGTGCCGCGAACAGAGATTTGATGAACCACCTTTGGTAGCCTGGGCGGTGCTCATGGGCCAGAGATTGCACCAGAAGATGGAGAGACAAGGTGAAGAGGGAAAGAAGAGACTTTTGTAACTGATTGAGACAAGAGAAGTAATGCTTTGTTCTTCTGTTTAAGAAGCGCCCTCTTTTGGGCATTGATTTATCACTTTTCTGCTTCGTGCATTATTTACATGAGATAATGCAATGCATAGCCACACCCAGAAAACCCACAGCCTGAACTGACTTTGCTGCAGACCAGAACACATTGGGAGGAGAAGGCCCGCCCCAAAGGCTGGAAGTGACATTCATGCGGATGAATGGCAGAGCACGAGCAGACTGAGAGAGGAGAAAAGACCTGCACCAAAGGAGGCTGGGTGTATTCAGAGGCTGATGAGCCACCGGAGGCAGAGTGGCCCTGTCATGGCCGCCTGCTATTTGTGCTTTCTGCCCCCTTCCCTGGCGGCAGCACACCCCTTGCTGCTCATGGTCCTGGCCTGGATGTTGGCTTTCTCTGCCCGCCCTGAGTCCCCGCTCCACCCTGCTCTGCCCCACTCTGTGCTCCGGGAGGCTGACTCCCATGGCCACACTCCCAGTTCCCTGGCCGGCTGGCTGCTGGTTGAGCTCGGCAGGAGATTGAGGGTACCAGGAGAGAGAGGACAGGGTGTTTGTCCCCCACTTCTTTAGCTTGCAAAAGCTGCACCCCATAAGACCACAGCAGTGCCACCCCAAGGCCCCAGCCCTAATGGCTCCTCTAACATGGGCTAGCGTGATCATGGCTTTCCTCTATTGCTAGTGCCTGGGTGCCAGAATATTCTATGATGGTTCCCTTGACCCTGCTCACATGGCTGTGAATGCTCCCGTCATTAAAGTTTCTTCAGGAGAACCATTTGAGGGAGAAACTGTGGTTCTAGAGAAGCGCAGGGACTAGCAAAAGCTGTCAACGACCGCCATGGATTGGGGTGGGTGGGCAGGGCCACTCCCTGCTGCTGTGAGGAGTGGGGGAAGGGGGCGGATCCTACAAAAAGCTGTCCTCACCTGCTGGCTTACAAGGATGTCCTCCAGAGTTGCAGACGAAACCCGAGAGGTAGAGATAGTCACCGCCTTCTGCCTCCTTGCAGGCAGGAAGCACTGGTGAGGGCCTCCGAGGAGGACATTGCCTCTGCTGGTCGCTTTTGGCCCTTTTGGGTCACTCCGTTGATGTGGAGCAGGGATGGGGGGTGTGGGGTGGGAGGAGTGCAAGGTGGAGGGATGGATGGAGGCGTCAGGAGGCTGGTAAGGCCACAGAGAAGGGCAGCATCAAACAGGGCAAGGAGCTGCTTCCTATTGTGGACACGACAACATATAAAGCTGGCTGCATTTCATAAAAATGGAATCATACAATACGTGGTTCTTGGTGACTGGCTTCTTTCACTTAGCATGATGTTTTCGAGGCTCATCTATGTTGTAGCATGGATCAATACTCATTCATTTTAATTGCCAAACAATATTCTATTGAATGGATGCACTACATTGTTGATGGACAATTGAGTTGTTTCTACTTTGTGGCTATTATGAATAACGCTGCCGTGAACATCTATGTACAAGTTTTTGTGTGGACATCCATTTTTGTTTCTTTTTGGGTATACACCTGTAAGTACAATTGCTAGCTGGGAGTACAAACGGTAACTCCATGTTTACCATTTTGAGGAACTGCCAGGTTGTTTTACAAAATGCTCCTCTGTCTCTAGTAACATTTTTGTACTTTAAAGTTATTTTTGTTTGATATTAGTATAACAACTCTAGCTTTCTTCTGGTTGTCCCTTGCCTTTTAAAAAAGGTGATGTAGCCATAAGTAATATATTATGTAGTTATGCATATTTTGAGCTTTATAGAAATGGGGTCACGGTATCAATGTAGTCTAGTTGAACTTGCTGTTTTCACTCAACCTGCTATTTCTAAGACCTACGTAAGTTGTTACATGTAGCTACAGTACAATTTATGTTCACTGCTGTATAATATTCCACGGTGTGACCCTACCATCGTTTATTGATCCATTCTCTTGTTAGTGGATATGCGGCACGTTTCCAGTGTTTGGCTACTACAACGTTATTGCTGCTATAAACATTCTTATACACCTCTCCTGATATGAGTTTCTCTTGTTCTCAAAGCAACCAGCGCTGTCACCACTGGCTGGGAACTTGTTAGAAATGCAAATTCTTGAGCCCCACCCAAGATCCACTGGGAGCTCTGGGGCTGGGTTTGGAAGTCTGTGTTTTAATCAGCCGTCCCGGTGACTCTGACATCTGATAGTTTGAGGTGCACTGCTCCAGGGCATACACTGGGAGTGAAATTTCTGGATTGCAGGCAGCTGGTTGTTTTCCAAAGTGGTTGTTCCCTGTTACACTCCGACAGCGTGTGCGTGAGTTTCCACGGAGACGCACCCTCTCAGCACTTAGTATTGCCGGACTTCTTTATTTCGCCCGCCGAGTGGGTTGACCTGACTGGTCTCCCCTGAGAGAGGCAGGGCCGTGGCGGGTGATTTCTCCTCCCCGTCTGCCTCCCACCCTTCCTCTGTCTGAGGAGCCAGACAGGGTGCTGCCACAGCATGCTTACTGGCAGCTCAGCTGTCGCTGTGGACACAGCCTTCTTCAGCGCGGGTTTGTTCCGACAGGAGTACATGCACTACCTGCTCGCCCTGGAGCACCGCGCCGAGGAGCAGTTCCTGGAGCACTGGCTGAACCCTCACTGCAAACCCCACTGCGACAGGAACAGAGTCCATCCCGTGTAAGGGGCTTGGGACCGGCCATGGTACGTCCCCTTCTTCCAGGCCTTCTGTCTGGGGGGTTGGCGGGGGACAGCATGGCATGGACTGGGGACTCTCCGCACCATGGTGTTGGGGGACCAGCCAGATAGGTGGTCAGCAGTCAGGGGTGGCAAGAGCGAGGCAGGGAAGATGGGGGAGCCGGGCTGAGGGGAGCCCGCAGGACACACAGGGGAGCCTGACCTCTGTTGAGTCCCTAGGAGATCCCGGGTGGGGCGGGATGTGGCCCTATTTGCCATTCAGAGAAGATCAGTCTGGAATCCAAATGTGGAGAAACGTGGCTGGTTGCGACTTGGGTCTCTCCAGGTGGGGTCGGCATCGTGGGAGTGACCCGTGCCATCCACGACGTCATCGCCGTCATCATCGTCACATCGCCATCGTCACTGCATCAGCAGCCTCTTTCCCGGGTCTCGCTCCCGTTCCCCCACTGCCCTCCCACAGCCACCTCTGCCTTCCCTCCTCCCTGGCCTTCCTCCTTCGGCCCATCGGCAGGGGACTGCTCAGCGTCCCCAACGCACCCCACACGCCCGCCTCTGCACCTCTGTTCCCAGAGGAGGCCGTTTGCTTCTCCCTGTCTGTCTGTCCTCATCGCCTTTCCCGCCTTTCCAAATCCTGTATATAAGGTAGCAAAATTCCTTCGGAGGTTAAGCCCAGGGAGTTTCATTTCTCCTCTGAAAGTTTTATGGGACCAAGCAGGACAGGATATAACCAGGTAGTTTATCATCTGTGGCCAGGAGAAATCTTACGTCTTTGTTGTTTATTTTGTGCTACCGTGAGAGGTTGACAGAGGGACATTCCCGTTAGAGTATCACTGTATAGTTTTCAGGTTGCTGTCACATCAAAGCTCTCATTTGATCCTCTTAACACCCCGCTGTCACTGCAGGGCATGCACTTTAACCCCATTTTATAGAAGAGCTAACTGAACGTGAGTAGGCTACTAACTCATGCTACGCGGCGGTTGGTATGTCAGTTTTCTGACAACTGCAATCCCGCATGATTCATGCAGACTATACTGCTCAGTCCTGTGTGTGGGTCAGGGGCATGGAATCCCTCAGAGGGGCTTTCACAGACAGTGAGAGGGTCGCCTACTAGGAGTGGAATAGAAGTTCTGCTTTTGAGGGGTACAGGTTGGGCCGACATCCCTCTTCTGTCCTTCTGGCCTCGGGAGCCCTGTTCGAGGTCAGGGTTCTGGTGTGCCTGGGCTGGGCTTCTGACCCCTAGGCTGCTGGCCGTCCCTGCACTGACCTTCGTCTTCCAGCGCTGGAAGCCCTTGCTTGGCTTCTTCCAGAAAACAGGAGTGTGGAGTAGTTAGATGCTCAGACTCTGGAACTGGCCAGGGCTGGGTTTGAGTCTGTGGCCTTGGGCAAGTTGCCTAACCTCTCTGAGTCTCTGTTTCTGCCTCTGTAAATTGGGGTAATAATGATGTCTAAGAAGCCTGGAACACAGTCAACAGCTCCATAGATGGGAGCACTTATTACCGTTGTGCAGTCCAGGCAAGAGGAGCGGTTTCTGGGTTGTGTGAGCCCCACCGTAGCACCCTCCAAGGCGTGACTGAGTCCTGTTCCTCCTGGTGGGACAGGCCCTGCTGGTGAGCCAGGGGTCTGGCTCCTGTGAACACAGGGTTCCCCAGAGGCCTCACTCCAGCAGCTCCCACATACACAAAGACAAGGAAGCAGCAGCTGGAGGGATGTGTCAGTTTGAAATTTGGAGTCAGCTTTCGGGGGCTGAGTCTGCCAGTCACTGGCTGAATAACCTTGGGAAAAAAATTCCTGATTATACAATTTCATCATCTGTAAAATGAGGATAGTAATAGGTCCTCCCTCACTGGTGTTCTAAGGACTGAAAAAGTCAATGCCCGGAAAATAGTGTTGCCACACACATAGGAAGTGCTCATGAAATGACAGCTGAATGGCTGTTTGCTCCTCCTTAGTCTCCTCTTCCTCTTCCTTAGTCTACTCCTTCTTTCCTCTCCTCCTCCTACTTGTTCTTTATCAACATCATCATCGCCACCACCACCATCTCCATCACCACCACCATCATGATCATCATCACTGCCATCACCACCACCACCATC
>NW_012136192.1:712376-732834 GCF_000956105.1 Propithecus coquereli
CATCACCACCACCATCATGATCATCATCACTGCCATTACCACCACCACCACCACCACCACCACCACCACCATCATCATCCTAACATTATTTTCTTGTTCTTTTTCAGCAAGTATTTTATATGCAATGACCTGAGTAATGTTGAAACAAGACAAGTCTCCTTCTTTCGTTTGTTGTTAAACTGTGGAAATGGATGTCTTCGGATCTCGTGAACACTGGATGTGCCAAAGTTTGCCTTGGAGATGGCAAATACATATCCTGCTTCATTTTACTAACCTGCATAAATCATTAAAACTAATAGCTTAAGGTATAGACTCCCCCAAAGTTATTTCTACCAGTTTGTAAGGGTGGGCAGAACAAGAATCTTACATGGGCTGATGGAGCTGGAGCCTCCAGACCTGGAGTTTGGGGCAGTCTGCCTGTCCTAAGGAATTTGGGGAAGTCTTGTTCAAAATAGTGAAGCACGCCATTTGGGGATGCTGAGATTTTTGTCATCTATTTCTTTTTCCTCTTCTTTTCTGCCCTAATAAACAGTGGTGTTAAATCTACTTTCTGTGGTGTCTCCTTTCCTTTCCCTAGAAAAGTGAAGCAGAGATTTCCCTCCCTTGTTCATCTGTGTAAATCTAGCATCAGAAAATGTACTGTTGTTGGAATAAATGAATGGATGAAACTATGAACATTCAGCAGTTTTGCACAAGGGCCATTTTTTTTGGTAAAGAGATTATTTGCTCAAGGCCAGCTCTGGACGTATGGCCATTACTTAATACCAGGTGCACCCGCTAGTCTCCTAGCAAAGGAGACATTTCTTGTAGAAGGTGGGTTGCAGCTCCTGCATCCCAGTGGCCCTCACCTGCCCCACGACTCCAGCATCAAAGATTGGACAATTAAGGACCAATAAAAGCAGAAATTCAGAGGGCAAGGGAAGGTGGACCAAGTGGTTCTAGGGAAAGCAGAATCTGGCACCCTCAATAAAAGGTAAGAAGGGGTGTCCACATACCCCAGCCTATGGGGAGGGCTTGTCTCAAGGAAAGTTGGGTGGGTTTGTCTAGGGAGAAAGTCACCATAGGTAGTTTGTTCAAGTTCACACAGCTGGTGGGTGGAGGAGCTGGGATTTGAACCTAGGAAGCCCCTCACTACTCTGGCCCGCTCCCCCAAACACCATACACCTTTGCTCTAAACCTGATATACTTTTGCCTTGAATTAAGTGATTTTCTAATCTCAGCTCTCTGAGGGCTGAGGATGTGTCTTATCGGGGTTCAGCTGCACCCCTCACCTCGCGGGGGCATTAGCTGTATGCCAGATGCCCTCCATGGGCCCTGACATTCAGTGCAGGGACTTGCCCAGGGTACATGGAACCGTGGTGGATAGACCGTTCCCTCAGGCCACCTCCGCCTGCCTCCCAGGGTGTTTTACAAGAACCAGGAGCTGAATATGTGCATGTGGGACAGAGTGCAAGGGAATGGGACTGGTAGGTCCCAAAAGAGAGAAGGAGGGAAGCAGAATTAAAAACAAAGCAGACCCACAGGGAGCTGGGTCCCACGTCCAGGCAGGGATGGAAGGGCTTCATTGCGCTAAGGACGTTAGGTATGGCTCATGTATTGGGGGCAGAAACGCCCTGTAGGAGCAGAGGGGCTTCTTCATCGGTCACATACAGCCTGGTTCTCAGCCTCCTTTCCTCCCCTTGACAAATAAGATGCGTGTGCTTGCCCAGAACACACGCCAGAGGCCGGCGGATGAAGGGGCTAATCTGCTCCAGTTCACGGTGATCTGGCTGCAACTTGCCCCCCTTAAAGCTCCTCAGAAGGCAAGCAAGTGACAACGATCTTGACAGTGGCAGAGAGCAGTAGTTCAGAATCTAGGCTTGGGGCCAGACTGCATGCATTCAAATCCTGGCTCTACCACTGACTAGCTGTGTGCCCTTCGGCAAGCTGATTAACCTCTTTGGGCCTCAGTTCCCTTATCTGTGAAATGGGAATAATCATAGTACTTAGTTCAAAATATCATTGTGATAATTACTTTATTGAGTAAGCGTTTTATAAAACTAGCTATTACTATAAAAAAATTCTTGGGCATTATTTTATTGATCGAGATAAAGTCAGTCAGTCTTTTTTTTCTATTTTCTTTAAGAAAGCTTTTAATTTAATTTTACTTAGGGAAGAGGTGGCAAGTGTTTGGGGGACAATAGGTAAACAAATGGGTTTGGCTACTATGGAGGGATAAGTAGGCACGAGAGCAGAGAAAGGTGGGTATCATGGAAAGAAACCTAGTTTTGAAGTGAGACAGATTCTAATTGCAACTTAACACGTGCTGAGTGATGTGACTAGGGGAGTCATTTAACCTCTTAGAGTTTATTGGTCTCCCATCTTTAATAGGGATAATAATACTGGCCTCTAGATTGCTGAGAGTATTAAATGAGATAGCAGCCAACATTTTATTGAGCACTTAAAATGTGCCAGGCACCATGCTAATGCCTTCACTGTGTTAAGGCATTTAATTTTCAAAATAACCCTGTGAGGTAGGGACAATTATTATACCCATTTTACAGATGGGGACCCTTGAGGTTCAGTGATGTGCTCAGGTTCATTAAATCACAACATTAGGATGTAACTTGCCCCAGAGCCCACAGTGTCAACTCCATGCCCACGGGAAGCGCGCATGTCAGAACTTGGCCATGTGAGCTGGCCTAGAAGCGGGACAGTAGTCCCTTCTTATCTGCAGTTTCAGTTACCAGAGGTCAACAGCAGCCTGAAAATATTCAATGGAAAATTCCAGAAGTAAACAATTCATAAGGTTTAAATTGCATGCCTCCTAAGCAGCGGGACGAAATCTCACACTGTCCCGCTCCATCTCGCCCAGGATGTGAATCCTCCTTTTGTGCAGTTTCCAGGCTGTGGACGGCCCTTGGTGAGGTTGTCAGTTATCGATCACTGCTGTGTCGTGGCCGTGCTTGTGTCCAAGGAACCCTTATTTGACTTACTAATGGCCCCAAAGCGCAAGAGTAGTGATGTGGCAATTCTGATATGTCAGAGAGAAGCCCTAAAGTGCCTCCTTTCCGGGAAAGGTGAAAGTCTTCAACTTAATAAGGAAAGTAAAATAATTGTATGCTGAGGTTGCTAAGATCTGTGGCCAGATTGAATCTTCTGGGAAATTGTGAAGAAGGGAAAAGAAATTCATGCTCCTTTTGCTGTCAAACTTCAAACCGTAAAAGTTAACAGCCACAGTGCGTGATGCGTGCTTAGCTGGGATGGAAGAGGCCTTAAATTTGTGAGTGGAAGACATGAACAGGAACGTGTTCTGATTGATGGTAATCAGGTTTGGTACCATCTGCGGTTGCAAGCATCCCATGGGGATCTTGGACCGTCTTTCTTGCAGATAAGGCGAGACGACAGTACTCAGCTGGACTGGAAGCCTGGAGGGCGCGACCCATTTCTGCGTATTGTGTCTCCACGCCTAGCTCAGTGCTGGACATGTAGGTGGCACTCAATGAATATGTATTTGTGGAGTGGTGGATTCTCTTCCTGTCCCTGCCCCACCCCAGTCGTGAATTGTAAACTCGGTGCTCTGATAACACAGAGAGAGTACCTAACTCCTTCTCTGAGCCGGGTTTGGGGATGGCTCAAGGAGAGGCCTCATTCTGGGAAGGGTGAGAAGCAGTCTGCCAGGCGGGAAGGGGAGGAAAGGCATTCCAGGCCAAGGAAAAGCTCTGTGCAAAGAAACACTTTTCTACCTGCCCGGACTTTGTTCTAAATCCCTACTCCTCCTTTTTCCAGCAGCTTCCCATCCTGGGCAATGCTTTGATGCCAGATGCTGGCCTTTGTTGCTCTTGGCTTCTGGATCCAGTTCCTTGGTTTGTTTGTTCTTTTGCTCATTTATTACCCATGTGTCAGGCACTGTGCTAGGCTCTGGGGACTCCTCCTGGAGCTTCCACCCAAACAGGGGCCAGCTGTGGCAGAACACGTTGCGTGGTGAATGTTATGAAGGAGAGGTCAAGATGCCCAGGAGCGTGGGGCACTAACAGGTACCCCACCAAGAGCGGCTTGTCAGGGAAGGCTTCCTGGAGGGGGCGCCTTCAGTGATTGTGTAGAAATTGCTTGACAAAGGAGAAGGAGGTGGGATAAAAGGTAGGAAAGGGTGGTGAAAGATGGGGAGGAGAGAGTTGTTACAGGCAGAGGCAGCAAGTGCAAAGGCCCTGAGGTGGGGAAGGAGCTGGTTTGTTCTGGAAGCTTCCAGAAGGTCACTGTGGCCTCACCTGAAGAGTGAGGGGAGGGAGAGAGTGTCTGTGACCAGGCTGGGAGGTAGGCAGAGACCAGGTCTACGGGCCTTGAAGATCTCAGCAAGAAATTTAGACATCCCAAGAACACAGGGAAACAGATGGTAGCAGAGACAGGAAGCCACAATGAGGACCTTTAACTTGTAATCAGAGCGTGGATCTAGCCCCACGGAGGCAGCCAGTAGTGTCACACACACAGCCAAGCTACCCTCCCCTCAAAACCTGTAAACTCTCCCGACAGAAACCAAGTCCCTGTTCCAGAGATTCTTCCATTGATTAAAATTGACAACTCTTTTTTTTATTTTTTGCGAGGTTCAGTTTTTGGGTGGTTCAAATCTCTCTCTCTCTCTCATTAGATGTGGGCCCTGCCCTTCCTCCATCCTGGTCATGTCAAGGTGCGTCTTCTCTGTCCTTGTGGTTCAATGGCTAGCACGCAGCTGTTGTTCTCCATGGTAAACTCTCAGGCCCCGCTCAGACCTTCTGAACCACAAACTCGGGGGCTGTGGCCCAGCGATCTGTGTTTTAACAGCCCTCCCAGTGGCTGGAGTTTGAAAACCACTGGCCTAGAGTTTCCTGAAGCTTCTTGATGTGGAAAGAACCTGAGGCCGAGACCTGGGAGACCTGGGTTCTTGTCCCCTTTATTCGTGTCTCCAATAAATCGATTCTGAGCACCTACTGTGTACCTCGCACTCTTCTAGGCTCTGGGGATGCAGAGATGAACAAAACAGACAAGGCTGATTAAAAAAAAAAGTTGCGATAAAATTGATATGTCATAAAATTCACCATTTTAAAGTATACAGTTCAGTGGTGTTTAGTATGTTCACGATATTGTGCAACCGTCACCAATATCTAATTCCAGAACTTCTCATTATTCCCAAATGAGACCCTGTACCCATTAAGCAGTCACTCCCATTTCTCCCTCCCTGCAGCGCCTGGCAACCACAGATCTGCTTTCTGTCTCTCCAGAGTTGCTATTCTAGATATTTCATATAAATCGAACCACACAGCGTGTGGCCTTGCGTATCTGGCTTCTTTCACTTAGCGTACGTTTTTAAGGGCACCGACGCTGTTGCAGATGTGTCAGTACTTCATGCCTTTTCACGGCTGAGTAATACCCCTTGTACGGGTAAATCACACTTTGTTTATCCACCCATCAGTTGATGGACATCTGGGTTGCTTCGACCTTTTAGCTATTGTGGGAAGTGCTGCCACGAACATTCACGTACAAGTTTTTGTTTGAGTACCTGTTTTCAATTTCTTTCGCTAAATATTAATACCTAGGAGCAGAATTGCTGGATCCAATGGTAATTCTCTGTTTAGCTTTTTGAGGAACCACCAGATTGTTTTCCGTAGCGGCTGCCCCATTCCCATCAGCAACGTATGAAGGTTCCAATTTCCCTACATCCTTGCCAAGAACTTATTATTTTCCATTTTTTTAAAAAAATTAAACCATACTAGTGAGTGCGAAGGGTAGCTTATTGTGGTTTTGATTTGCATCTCGCTAACGACTAATAATGTTGAGCGTCTTTTCACGTGCTTATTGGCCTTTAGCACATCTTCTCTGAAGAAATGACAATTTCAGTCCTCTTCCCATTTATAAATTCAGTTGTCTTTTTGTTGCTGAAAGGCTGACGTTTTTGTAGTGACTAGATCACAGCTTACAAAGGGTGAGAGCTTGGAGCAGTTGCTGAACCTCTGCTGCCTCAGTTTCATCTTCTGGAGGATGAGTGAGGGCTAATGACAGAACCCACAGGAAAGGGTGGCTGTGAAGAGTAAATGACTTACCGTGGGTAGAGCTATCTACGGCTGTGCCATGTAACCGATAGCCCTTCTAAGACACGAGATGGGGCTAACAATAGCAACAAAACGAGAAATTACCAGGGATTAATACCTGCTGGGAAGTAAATACAACAGTGATGCAATAGAGAGCGACTGGAAGGCTATTTTAGGTTGGGTGGACAAGGAAGGCTTTTCGGAGGAGGTGACATTTGAGCTGACACCGGAACGGCAGGAAGGAGCCAACCGTGTGAGGACCCACGTACAGGAAGGGCATTCCAGGCTGAGGGAATGGCCAGGGCAGAGGTCTTAAGGCAGGAACAAGCCGGCCAGTTCAAGGAACTGCTTGAGAGAAGGTCAGAGCTGCTTGGGCAGAGGATGGAGGAGGCTGGGTGTGCCCGTGTCGGGGGTTCCTGGCTGACAGTGACAGCGTGAGAGGGCAGTTTGGAGTCAGGAAGCCGGGCTGTGCGGGTCTCTGCTTGTTACCTAGGCACACTTGAGACAAGTTACTCAGCCCCTTTGGAAAAGGCCTCTGTTTTCTCATGTTGAAATGGAGGCTGGTTATACCTACTGCATGGGTCTGCAAATGAGATAAACAAAAAGTGGGGCCCTACATTTTAGACAGTATTAAACGCATCAGTGTGGAGGGGGGGATGCTCCACTGCAGTTTAGCTAATCCCTTTGTACTGGCCAGGAAAGTGGACATACAACGCGCGTGTGTTTGAAAATATGTTTTCGTGGGGGTGGGAGTGGAGAACGCAACCTGTGTGCTTCTACCGCAATGGTTCTTGCAGGGCTCTTGGCCTCCCTCTCACCTTCCCATCTTCCTTGGACCTCCCCTAGGGGCCTGGTCCAGTTGAGCATTTATTGAGCACCCACTATGTGCAGGCGCGAGGCTCTGAAGGTGATGACACAGTCTAGGTCTTCAGGGAGCTCACCACACACCTCCTCCATAAGGCATCTCCACAGTTTCTCTCTCCCCAGCCCCGTGCCGTGGTTGAGAGTACTCTGAAGCCAGCCTGCCTGGGTTTAACCTGGACCCACGCTCCCTAGTTACTTAACTTCTCTGGGCCTCAGTTTCCTCATCTGTGAAATGGAGCTAACAGCAGTACTTACCTCATAGGGTTATGATGAAGGCTCCACACAGGTCATTTTAATATAGGGAAAGCCCTAGAAGAATGCCTGGCAGACAAGGGCTCGGTAAATATTTCTTTATTAAAATCAATAAAATAGATGAAAACATCAACTTTGTGACCCTGGTGAGCCGTTTGACAGCCAGAGCCTCAGTTTCCAAATCTGGGGGTATCGTGAGGCTCCAGTGGGATAACGGTGTGCACAGCGCCTGGCGCTGAGAGTCTCTCCACAGATGCCAGCTCCCTCCCTTCCTCTCGGCCTGGGTCAGGCTGGGACCCTGCCTGCCTTTCCCACGAACTCCTCAAGAGCAGAGAAACGTGCCTTATTGAGGTTCTTAGGAATACGTGTTCTCTGGAATTGGAAAAGGAGAAGAGAAATTGCTTCTCTGGTTTGGAAGAGAAGATGGGCATGGGGTGTGTGTGTGTGTGTGTGTGTGTGTGTGTGTGTGTGTGTGTCTGTGTGTGTGTCTGTGTGTGAGTGAGTGCGTGCGTGTGCGTGCCAGGCAGGCGGTGCAGACGCAGCACCGGCCACACCCGCGCCGCCCACACAGAGCTGCTCTGTGCAAGGAGCGATTTTATTGAGCCTGGGGCCGCCGGGAGCGAGGGCGGGCGCAGGGCCTGCGAGGGCCCGGACGGCCACTAGGGGTCAGTGTGTCCCCGCCGCAGGCGCCCGCGGGACGCTTACCTGATCCCACTGACAGTTCTTGACAGTTTGCAACATCTCCTGCCCCACATAAAAAAAAAAAAAATTAATTAATGTATCTCTCTCCGTAGTGGAGAGCGGAGCCCAGACAACCGAAATAACAAGCCGGCTCTCTTTGCAGGAAAATGCAGAAGGTGGTTAAACCGTCCCGTCCTTTGCATTCCTGGGCTGAAGGAATAAGGATCCAATTGTGGTTTCTGCTCCGGTTATCTTGGTGCCGCCGACGGTGCCACGGGGGAAAATCTGCTGAATCCTTCCTTTTCTATTTTCTGCCTGGGCGAGGAGGAGGGCGTTAATGCCGGCTGGCAGTTACATGAAACCGAGATGGATGGTAATGGGGTGTGTTAACAAACAAGGGCAGGAAATAAAGTGTCATATTTTCTGGAGGGTGAACCGCTCCCGGGAGACAGATCTGCAGGCTTCCACGGAGGAGACACTTTGAAGAAAAAAAAAAAAAAAGCCCTGTGTGATCTCTCTCTCTCCCTTCATTTTCTTGTGCCTCTTTGGTGAGACATAAATTTAGTTTTATCCCTGTCTGGCTAACAGGCAAATAACAGGGCACAAAAAAGGAAAGAAAAAAATAACCTACTTAGATTCCCTCTTCCATGCTTAGTTATTCTTTTGTCTCAGGCTAAGTCTGGAGGGAAACGAGGCTTCAGGACTTGGAGGTGGACTTCACAACATCACAGCTACCTGCCTGGAACCTGCAGCCAACCGGGTGCAGGCACTGCCCACCCTCGTCCCACGCTCTTGGCAGATAGGATGCCCTGAAGCCGCCTCCTCACTAGTGCTTTGCACATTGGGGGAACACCGTCACCCCACTCCTGCGTCCTTGTCACCCTCCTCCAAGGCACCTTCGCTGATTCCTTCTGCAAAGACCCACAACTCCCACCTGCCTGGCCACCCATTTCCCCCACTATCCCTTTCTCTGCATAATAAGCTCTTTGAAAGCCTGGCTGCTGTCTCATTTTTCTTTGCATCCATAGCACCTGGAGCAGTTCCTGGTACAGCGTTAGTAGGTACTTGATATATTTGTGAATGAATAAGAAATGATATCCTGACCTCCTCTGATAGAAATAATCATGGCCAGCGTATACTGAACACATCCCTGTCCCCAGTGCTTTGTATGCTTGCTCAACCCGATACCATCCCGTGAGATGGGAACCAGATGTCATTGTCATCAGCTCCATTTTACAGAGTCGGAAGTGGAGCCTCGGGGGTAGCTGACTTGCCCACGGTCACAGAGGCTGGCAGCTGCCGAGCAGGGATGCAGATCTGGTGACCGCTTCAGGGCCTCTCCCTCCTTGGACAGCCTTGCTGCCCAGCACCTGAGTCCCTCGCAGGGCACGTCACACTAACTTACACGACTATAAATCATGCGCGCCTGGTTCGATCTCCTTGCAAAAATGTAACTTCCTCAAGGCCAGGGTTGTGGTTGCAGCTTCTTTGTGGCCCTCAGAGAGAAAAGACCAAATGAAGGCAAGGGTCCGGGTCCTCTGGAAGTGGGCCTTTGGATTTGGTTTTGGTTTGCACTGAGTAGATCCCCATGGAGCCTGGCGACTTCTGAACTCTGGACCCAGGCTGCCCGCGTTAAAATTCCAGCTCTGCCACTTACCAACTGAGCCGGTTGCTTAACCTCTCTGGGCCTTGGTTTTCCCCTTTGCAAAACAGGGATAATAACCCACCTCATAGAGCTGTCATGAGGATGAAATAAATGAATGTATTTGCTTTGAAAGCTGCTTGGCACAAATCTCGATGAAGTGTTAGTGGTTCTTATTTTGAGACACTGGACACAGAATCTTCATTCTTTGCTGCCACTTTGAACTGTGTGCTTGTCCCTGTACAGTTCATCGAACGACCGTGGGCCTCACAACTCCGTCCTTTTCATTTACGAAGTAGTCATTCCATTAAAAACCAAGAATACACCAAACCAACAGCCTTGCTCCTTTGAGGGGAGGAGGGAAGACAAGCATTCGGCATTCCACCTTAGACATTCACTTCCTGTTGCTTATTAACAACACATAAATCAACAAGGATGCCCATATAAGGCCTGGTATTCCATACATTTGGTGTACGGCTGCTTTGGGTGGACGTACGCTCGCAATTAATGAAGTCAGCTGGCTTCTCCGGATGGAAATAAATACCTGAGGAAGAGAAACCGAAGCCCAAAGGCTTGGGACACCCCTCGCTGTCGGCACCAGCTCACGCTCTTCCTGTGAGTGATGCAGCATGACTCGATACTTATTCCTTCCTGAGAGCGGGGTGAGCCCACTACAGCCGCATTTTTGTCAGCGTTCCCAGTGGTGTCACCAGATACCGCGTTCTCTAAGGCCAGAATGCATGCTGCTGAGTTCTCTGCAGAAGGTGGGTGCAGAGGAGGACACAGATCTCTGTGTGGGTGGGACTCAGACTGCTTGGGACAGATTCTCGTAGTTATCACTCGGTCTCCAAATGTTTATGGAGCACTTGCCATATCCTTGGGCCCAGGGCTAGGTGTGGGGACCTTCGTGGGTCCTTCTCCATGGAGGGTGCAGCCTAATGGGGAACGAGCACTACTGTTCTGCTGAGTGTTGTGAGGAAGAAGGCCAGTGTGCTCAGGGTGTTGTAGAGTCTGCAGAGGGGTAGGGGACCCCTTTTTGGCCTGGGGATCAGGGAAGGCTTCCCAGAGGATTGCTGTGTAAGCTGAGTGATGAGGAATGAGCAGGAGGTGGCTAGGCAAAGAGAGGAGGTAGTCCGTTTCGAGCTTGTGCAAGACCCCGAAGTGGAGGACATGGAGGGTTTGAAAAAATAGAGGAGGCCTTGCAGGGCCGAAATGGAGAGAAGCACAGGGCAGGAGAGTGAGCTGGGATGAGCTTGCAGAGGCAGGGAGGGGAGGCCATCTACAGGCTTGGTGGCTGTGGTTATGATTATGGTAAGGATTTGCGAATTCATTACAAGGGTTATAGGATACAAGGGAAGGATTTTAAGCAAGGAAAAGAAGGTAATGAGATTGACATTTAAAAAAGAATCCCTTGCATTAAGTAGCTATCTGCAGTGTGCATTGGAGAGGGTTAGAGAGAAGCCAAGGTGGCTTGGGAGATCTATTGGCAACCTCTGTAGTAGGCTGGGAGTGGGGAGATGAGGGTGGCCTGGAATAGGGGCAGGGGAGAAGGTAGGTGGATTCTGTAGACATTTAGGGGAGAGGAGTGATAGGATTGGATGTGGGGACAGGGAGAAAAGGGATTCACAGAGGACTCCCAGGTTTCGAGTTCCAACAAAGGAGTAGAGGGTGGAAGGAGAATGGGTTTGGGGCAGAGCAGGTCACATGTTCCATTGACATGTTGAGTCCGAGGTCCCGGTGAGATGTCCAAGGGGGGCTACTGGGTAGGGCCTAGGGTGCAGCAGAGAGGCTGGGCCGGTGTTAGAGACTGGAGTCATTGGCTCATCGATGGCATCTGAAGCCAGGGAGTGGGCGAGGCATGGAACTGGAAGGGCTGGAGAAGGAAGATGATGGAGGGTGGCCTTGGGCTCTCCTGCGGGACAATTTGGCATTTGTCTGGGTAACCAATCTTAGGTGGCAAAACAGTTTTTGCACTTTTATGTTTTTGGAAGAAATAGTAGTGACACGGGCCCTCGAAATTTCAGCCACGTGGCGAGTCTTCACTGTCATTCTTAGCCTGCTCTGCGGAGCCAGCTGAGCCTTATTGAGGTCGAAAAGTCACTGGTCCTTTGATGCTGCTTTACTTTGCTTTGCCAAAGATCTTCCCAGCTGATCTCGTTGGAACAAGGACCTCTCTTGCGTGCGCCTCTGTCTCTTGACCCATTGTAGTACCCCTAGGCAGCCTTTGGGGCGGGTGGGGATTCCTGGAGAAAGCAAGGTCCTGTGGCCTCTCAGCTGGTGGCCCATCTGATTTGGTGTTAAGAGCTACTTTGGAGGGACTGGTGCCTCTCTGTGATCTGAGAATTTAAATGCATGACCTGGCCTTTCCCCTCTCACCTTTACACTCTCTCTAATTCGGTCTTCCTGAATGTGTGCAGTGTGCTCTGCTGGTGGCGGGGAGGTGATTTTAGGTGGTAGACAGACATGACATTAAGTTACATTAACTCACAGAATGACAAACTTACTTTACGTTCAATCCCGCTATGGAAAGGAGAAAATTCCAGGATGTTTTTAATGCTTACTTATCTCTCCTTTTAACAGAGTGAGCAGACCCCTGGGGCCCGACAAAATCTCAGCCAGCATCACTATCTAGTGACAATTAATTGTTTTATTTTCATTGATTCTTAAAATTTTTCCTTCTCTTTATGGCAGGTGATGCTGGTTTGCTTTTACAGCTGTAGTGCCGTTCGCTGCATATTCTAGCTCTTTGTTTTGTGGAGTTAACTTGTCACCTTGGCTAACCTAGCCTATCCTGACTGCTACAGTAATGGTGTAAAATATTCTTCTGAAACAAATGCATTTGTGTAATTTTACAGCTCCACATAGCTAGGGCAAAATACATGAAGATGGTAACATCAGCAGCAAAGTCTGGAAAATGACTGAGTAGATTAAATAATTTCTAAAAAGGGGCTGACGTAATTAGGATGATCAGGCCTCCTGCTTTTCCTGGAATTGTGTTTCTGGGATGTGAAAGTTTTAGAACTAGGAAAGTCCCAGGCAAACCAGGATGAGTTGGTCAGCCTGGTCTTAAGTAAAACTAACTGGTTGTCTTCCCCAGTTGGTCTTAACCAAAGTGGGGTGTCTGGGCGCACTCCTCAGAGTCTCCAGGGCACTGGGTCGGATGAGGGAGTCCCTGGATCTTTGCTAAGTCTCCGCTGCCCGGCCTGGCTGAACTGTCTCCCCTGACAGATGAGGAAATCAAAGAGGAGTAAAGTGATTTGTTCAAGGAGGCACAGACAGCACGTGGTAGAATGAAGGGTAGAACCGCATCTCCTGACTGTTAGTTCCGGTTAATTTTCTTGCCAGGGTCCCCAGCTGGAGCCCTTTGCTCTACTCTGTCCTTCCCTTCGCAGCCTGTTTGCTTTCAGTTGTTTCTATAACGGTGTTAAACTGATGAACAATTAGACGGCGTGTGCTACATCGAGACGCTGGCCTAAGAGCTTTATACGTACCAGTCATTGATCTTCACAATAATCCTATGAGGTAGGTGCTATTATTATCTCCTTCTTACTCATAAGGAAACTGAGGCATGAAGAGGTTAAGTCACTTGCCCAAGGTCATCCAGCTGGTCAGTGGCAGAAGCAAGATCTAGAACTGGGCTGTCTGGCTTGAGTCCAGGTGCGTAATCAGCAAGAGGACCTGCCTCGATGCGCCTGTGGGATGTTTCTACCAGCTCTGCTGTTAGATGGCAGCTCCCAGGGGGTGATGTCCACGTTTACGTCGTGTGCGGTACTGGGAAGGACTCAGGTTTAGGTGTCACAAGGTCTGGGTTTGAATTCTGGCTCGAGCATTCACTTAAAATGACTGGGACTCACTTTACTTGTGTATAAAATGGGAAAATAGTAACAATAGATAATATTTTTTTTTTTTTTTTTTTTTGAGACAGAGTCTCATTGTGTTGCCTGGGCTAGAGTGCCGTGGCGTCATCCTAGCTCACAGCAACCTCAAACTCCTGGGCTCAAGCAATCCTTCTGCCTCAGCCTCCCGAGTAGCTGGGACTACAGGCACGCACCACTATGCCCGGCTAATTTTTTCTATATATTTTTAGTTGTCCAATTAATTTCTTTCTATTTTTAGTAGAGACGGGGTCTCGCTCTTGCTCAGGCTGGTTTCGAACTCCTGAGCTCAAACAATCCGCCCGCCTCGGCCTCCCAGAGAGCTAGGATTACAGGCGTGAGCCACCGCGCCTGGCCCAACAATAGATAATATTATATCTGCTTTGCTTTGCTGGGTTTTCATAAGGATCACATAAATAAGTCTATATAAAAGGTCTTTGTGAATAGCAAAGTACAAAACATCCGAGCGCGGTGGCTCACGCCTATCATCCCAGCACTTTGGGAGGCTGAGGTGGAGGATCACTTGAGGCCAGGAATTCGAGACCATCCTGAATAACATAGAGAGACCCCATCTCTATGAAAACAACAACAACAACAACAACAAAACCAGGTGTGAAAAAACAAGCACAAAACAGATATCGGTTAGTTTTTGTAAAACAGTAGCATAAAGTTGTTAAAGGCATGGTAACGATGTGAAAAGCCCACTGTGAAAAGGCAATGGACTGGCCAGTTAAAAGGGCCCTGATTAAAAGTGTGTCAGGCCGGGCGCAGTGGCTCACGCCTGTAATCCTAGCTCTCTGGGAGGCCGAGGCGGGCGGATTGTTTGAGCTCGGGAGTTCGAAACCAGCCTGAGCAAGAGCGAGACCCCGTCTCTACTAAAAATAGAAAGAAATTAATCGGACAACTAAAAATATATAGAAAAAATTAGCCGGGCATGGTGGCACATGCCTGTAGTTCCAGCTACTAGGGAGGCTGAGGCAGGAGGATCGCTTGAGCCCAGGAGTTTGAGGTTGCTGTGAGCTAGGCTGATGCCACAGCACTCACTCTAGCCCAGGCAAAAGAGTGAGACTCTGTCTCAAAAAAAAAAAAAAAAAAAAAAGTGTGGCTGGCAGCGACATAAATAGTAAGTCCTCAATCACATTTGCTGAACGGACACATGAATGGTGCGCGTTGGAGATGAGAACCATGGCTGAAATGCTGATGCAATATGAAGTGCACAGACCTGCTCAGAAAAGAAAAAGGAAAAGGAAAGCCTTTGTACCATACTACTGTTATTAGGTCTGTCTGCTTTACAGACGAGAAAGCCCAGGTAGAGAGAGCCCGAGAGACTCGCACAGAGCACACCTCTGCTCCCAGCGCCGTCCTCCCCAGCTGCTGACTCTTTGAGTCTCATTTTCCTCCTCCGGCATTGGGATAGTGAGCATTAGATGGTGTATTAATATTTCATCGAGCACTCAGCCCAGTGCCAGGCACCTGGGAATCCCTCGGTCAATATCAGCTGTTATTGTTAGTGCTGGAGGGACCTGGTTGAAAGGGAAACCATTGTTATTACATCGAAGATGTTGATTTGCGTTTCTCCATCTCTGCTGAGATGCTGGAGTTGCCATGGGAGGCTGTGAGACCTTCCTCTGGTTTCAAAACCTCTCCGATCCTTCCTGGGGGCAGAAGGACACCTTTCGAGACCCCTTACGGCCTCTCTTTGATTCCAGCCCATCCTCTGGGTTTGAACCTCTCCTTCAGCCAATCTTTTCACATCTTTGTGCTTTAGCAAAGTGGCTACCCGATAAAGAAGTTAGTGCTGCTTCCCTTCAGCAATGACATGCTCGTGCTAACAAAGTGTCTTTCAGACGGCCAGAGGCACAGAAGGTCCAGAGGCTGAGTTTCTGGGAGCAATGGCAGGCTGTCGTGCTGTCCCCCTCTGTCCACCCTCAGCATGTTATCTGTGGGGGTTGGAAAACATTATCAAAACAGGCCCCATCTGTTCCTGAAGTCGTGGAAGAATACTCGTGTGATAAATTTACAGGGTCACTGGAAGACCCTCTAATTTTCTGGGAAATGACAAGGCGTCTGTGGCCACGTTGTGTAAAATTTCCTCTTTTATACCCAGGTTACATGCCATGGACTATTTACTTGGAGTCTGAGGGTATGTTTACCATTCAGGCAACATCACAAGCTGTCAAAGAAATCTACTCAGAGTAGGATATGTTGGGTGTCTCGCCTTTCTAAAATTGACACTCGGTTCTTCCTTTTTTTTTAAATAAATCTTTTTAGGCGTTATGTTCACAGTGCAAATAGCTCAGAAAGGACACTGGTAGGAAGTCAAAGTTTAAGTCAGGGCAGACGTGTTGTGTGGAAACAGGACTCAACCCAGCAGTTTTGCCAAGAAAGCAAGGGGGTTATATATCGGATTCCCTCTGCGACGTTCAACCAAAGCAGATTATTGGGGGATAATGCTATATTGATCTGCTGAGTAAGCAACTTCTGTGTTTGAAGGCCCCACGTGTCATTCTGAGCAAACAACCGATGGTATAGAGAAGTTGCCTCCAAAGTCAATAGCTGAAGGAATGCTTTGGGGACAGATTGGAGAACATGTTTTTCCAAATTTAGAACCTGCTCACATTTCGTGGCTTCTGACATTAATATTGAACTTGAACATAAAGTTCTAGCAAAATACAATTTCCTGATTCAAAATAAGACGCTGTGTAAAGGAGCCTGTGAGAGTGTCTGGGAAGTCCACAGTCTCTCACAAAACAGCCTGTTTGAGGGTTCAAGCGTGAATGAACCAGGAGCAGACGGATTCCATTTCCCTTGAAATCCGTGTGGCTTTTGGAATTAAGCAGCAGCAGGGTGGTAGTGGGGGTGTGGAGAGGAGGAAAGAACTCTGGAAAAAGCACATTTGAGGTTTTGCTGACCCGAAGACATTTGAAAATTGGTATGAATTCTTCTAGCAGGTCCCGACAGTCTGTGAATCTTGCAGACCTAGTTTTTGGTCTGATAAATACTCAAGAGGAGTTGTTGGAGAAGAGAGTGGGCAAGAGGCCACCAGGACTGCCTGGGGACACGAGGACTGCCACCCTGGGCTCTGCCTGCCTGCCTTTATCCAAGGCTTTAGTCCCCAGGACTGCTCTGGTCCCATACCTACTGATCTTGAGGCTCCCACAGCCTCGAGGTTGGGGTTGAGTGACCCCGTATCCCAGCTCCTCCAATCTGTCTAAAATTCTCTAATCATGTCACTTAGAAGATGGGCTTAGGACCCCTCAGTAGCAGCACTGCTGTTACAGCGTAGAGTCCGCTGTCCTGAGCATGGTCTACCTCCCTCTCCAATGTCGTCTCTTCCCATACTGCATCCTCTAGCCCTACTGAGCCACTCTTGTCGCCCCTAAAGCACCATACCCTTTCTGGCTTCTCTGTTCTTGTCATTTGTTCTGCTTAAAATATCCTTTCCCTATCTCCCCTGTTTATCCAGGAGTCCTTCCCAGAACTCCCTCCCAGGCCCAGGGCTAGCTTAGGCTCCCCCTTTCTGTGCCACCTCTGCACGGGCACCCTGAATTTGCCTCTGTTGTGGAGCTCACCGCTGTCTGTATGACAGTGCTCTGTTTCCATGTGTGATGAGCTGGAGCACGTTATATTCACAAGATTCTGGGGACAGCAGGCTGTCCTGGGGGTATGTCACAGTCGGGAGTGGGGAATAGATCACACTCCTGGGGAGCTGAGCAGTGGGGAAGGTCCCTTGCTATTAATAGCTAGGGCCTTGGGGAAGTGGGTGATTATTGGTGGGAAACCAGCACGACGGTGGAAGGCTGTAGGGTGTAGGACATAATCCTTTACTGTAACTCCTCAGATCTACAGCAGGGTCACCAAGTCCACAAAACCACCACTGGATTTATATTTCTTGTGGAAAAATGATGAAGGGGCCTAGAACGGTATCCCAAATGGCTCACGTCCACCTTGGGATGACACCTATAGACACAAAAATGGAGACAAGATCAGGAGGAAGAAAGTAGGAATTTCCATAAATTGTGGAGAGGGAGTCTGGATTTACACAGGTTATAAAGTTGGGGATTTGAGCTACGGGTGATACTTGTTTCTTTTTCCATAGGACTGTGAGCTCCTGGGGTCGGGGGAGAGGGGAAGTGTAGTTCATTCATCTCTGGATCCCCAGCACCTAACAGTGCCTGGCGGATAGCACGTGGGGCTCAGGGAATAACTGTTGGATGCGTGGAAGGATGGAAGGGTGGATAGATGGGTGGATGGGTGGATGGATGGATGGATGGATGGATGGAAGCATGGCTGGGCAGAAGGACGGATAGATGGATGGGTGGACATACGGATGAATGGATAGAAAGGTGGATGTATGTATGTATGAATGGATGGAAGGATGGATGGCTTATTCAAAGGATGCAGTCAGAGTAGTTACGGTTTTCCCTGTGCCTCAGCTGCCTTTCTTCCCCCGCTCCCTTCCCTGGCTGCCTAGCTCACAGTTACCCTTCGTAACATGGCACCGGAGGCAGAGGGAGTAGTATAAGCAAAGGCCTGGAGGCCGGAAGGAGCAAGGCCCAGCTGGAGATGGCAAGAAGGTGCATGTGGTTGGAAAGCACATTTTGAGGGAGGGGGCAGAGGTGGGCAGCGCAGCTGGAGAATTTTAATGAGGGGTCAGATCATGAAAGGTGCACCAGTCTAAGCCTTTGCACTTTGTCCCGAGAGCAGAAAGGTCCTATGCAGGGCAGCGTCCTGAACATTTGCATTCCACTTCTTTGTCTGAATCACCTTTTACACAGATGCTTAGAACTGCCCCACCAGGAACACGGCGGCCCGGAGCAGAAGCCAGGCCAGCCCTGTTCCAGCAGCAAGTCCTGGACCTGGACTCGGAAGGCCTGGGTTTGTTTGGAGGCCTCACTCTTTCAGTTGCCAGCTAGACATTGACAGAGTCGCTTTACCTTGTGCCTCAGTTTCCTTATCTGTAAATGAATGAACTAGAATTTACCCGGGGCTGGCTTCATGCACGTGCAAGTTGTGCAGTCACACGGGACCCCATGCTTACAACAGTCCTGTGCTTGCTGTCACTGCCTTGAAATTCGTGCCAATATTTGAACAGGGAGTTCCACGTTTCATTTTGCGCTGGGCCCCACAAATGATGTAGCCGGTCCTGAATTCACCTCACGGGGATGTCGTGGGGATAAAATAAGAGCCAGGATGTGAAAGGTCTTTAAGGATGATAAAGCATTAAACAAACATAGGCGTTATTGATATTATCCAAGGTTACATGATCATTCTAAGTTCGTTGGTCCTCCTGAATGCCAGGTGCTGGGACCCAAAGGTAATTAAGCTCCGTCACTGTCCTAATGGAAGTCTGGGTTGTTCAGGAAGGGGTAGAGCTGGAACTTGAACCCATGTCTTTAATATTCAAGTGCAGTCCTTTCTTCTGCAATCAACTGTTGCCAGTATGTCTGTCTGCTGCACTGTTCTGCAAGGGCCTTGGGGGCTGTGGCATCTTCCCTGTCCTCTTAGTGCCTGGAACGGTGTTTCGTACACACAAAGCACCCAGTAAATGTTTGTTGAATGAATTAATATATTTGAGAGACTGGCAAGATTATGTTCCAAGCATCTCTGCTTAAATTGCCTTTGATGCTTCCTACTGTTCTCAGGATGAAACCCAAACTCCTTATCTCAGCACAAGGCCCTCAGTGGTCCAGCCTCTGCTCATATTAATACCTCTGTCCTCCTCTCCTAATGGGCCCCATCCCCTGGCAGCCACTCTGGCTTCCTTCCAGTTACCCACGCCCATCATGTCCCTGCCACCCCAGGGCCTTGGCATGTGCTGTTCCTTCTGGCTGGAACACTGTCCTTTGCTCTCATCTGTTGCCTGGTTACCCCAAGCTCATCATTCATGTTGCACCCCAAGCTTTACTTTCTCAGGCAGGCCTGTGCTGGCCTCCTCCCCAGCCAAAGTCACCCAACTCCTGATGGTCTCTCAAAGCACTGCAAACCTCCCTGTCCTAGTACTTTTTGCAATTGCAAATTTGCACTTTTTTTGTGTGGTTATGTAGATAGCTGCCTGCCTGTCTCTTACACTACTAGCAGGACCACATTCGCGATCGTTCCCTATGGTATTCCCAGTGATTAGCACAGTGCCTGTCACAGAATGGGTGCTCAATAAACACTAGGTAAGTGTGTGAATAAGCATTAAGTGTTTGTGGTGTTTGTGCATGGGTATGTTTTCTCCAGCATGTTGGAGGATGCTCCTGTAGGCCTGGGACTATGTAGTAATCATGTAACAATGAACCTGTAATGGGGTGCCAAGCCCCCTAAATACACCATCTCACACTAGCCCCACTGAACCCCTATGGGGTGGGACTGTGATTGTCCCACCTTACAGGTGGTGAGATGGAGGCTCAGTGGGATTAAATGATGTTCCCAAGGTGACAGATCTAGGAAGAGACAGTGTGAACTTGAGGTCAACTCTGGCTCACACTGACGTCTGGGCTCTTCACTCTTCTCTTTTAGCACCTCCCGTTGCTCTTGCTGTTTCTCTCCCCCATGAAGGGCCATGTTGGTCTCCGTGGGCACTAAACGTGCAGGCATCTGCTGCAGGCCTGCACTGCACACACGTGAGCCACGCCACATGTGAGCAGTGGAAGGAACACCAGGCAGGAGTGTCAGCAGGCACAGGGACCCGTCCTGGCTCTGCTCTCAGTTGCTTGGTCACCCTGAACAAGTCCTGTTTTCTTTGTGAACCTCAGATTTTTCAACAGTAAGTCTGGGAATCGATCCCGATGATCTCTAAATTTCTACCTGGTGCTAATTCTGGTTAAGTCTTGACCGGATCTATAGGGTTCTTTCCACCTCTGCCTTTCTTCCTATTCCTTGAGCACACCAAGCTCCTTCTTGCCCCCTGGCCTTGGCACCTGCCAGGCCCTCTTCCTGGATCTTCCTCCTGATTTCAGGAGCAGGGTTCAGGGTAAGTATCACAGAAGGGCCTTTCCCAGGCACCTGAGCTAATGTTGGGCCCCACCCAGTCACTCTATATTACCCGGGCCTGGTTTGCTTTTTTACATAGTACTCATCACCATTTAAAATTTTATGTATGTACATACCTATATATA
>NW_012136192.1:732899-750865 GCF_000956105.1 Propithecus coquereli
GTGATATGTCATTGTTCATTGTTTATGGGTTTCCTGTCACTAGAATGTGAGGCCCACGGGAGCAAGGCAGTGGGCTGTCTTGTTTCTTGCCACATTTTTAGCTCTTGGGAAGAGTGCAATGAGTAGTTACTGATGCATCGAATGATTGAATGACTGAATGAATGAAGGGGTGAATGAGTGAAGAGTTCTCTGCTCTCCAAAGCACCGAGGATAGGAACATAGCAGGGAGGGAAGGTCAGGTAAGACCAAGGCCACCGATGCCACTGTCAGAAGCCCGGCCTCAACCCCATAGTGCACTTCCTGGAGCAAAGGCAGTGCCCAAGAAATAGTCATTAAATATGTGAACTCATTTCGCCAAGTAGGCTGTG
Source organism: Propithecus coquereli (assembly GCF_000956105.1). Lineage (NCBI taxonomy): Eukaryota > Metazoa > Chordata > Mammalia > Primates > Indriidae > Propithecus > Propithecus coquereli. The sequence continues at coordinate 733,268 of NW_012136192.1, forward strand.
GCATCTGCCCCATGTGGCATTGTGCTTGCCAGCCCAGGTAGAGTTACCCTGGAGGAAGATCACAGACCCCAAAGAGCCCAGATGAAAGGGCTCCCTCCTACCCTACCCTCCCACCCTTTCTCCCTTCTTCAGACCAGAGAATGTCCATGCCCAGCTGCTGGACTATGTCACTCAAGGAGTCTGTGTTCAAATTTTGGGGGCATTTCCAAAACTCTCAGACGTTCTGCTGATGTAAAATCTACAGCTCCCAGGATTCCGAGGGCTCGGATCTGATATTTAAAAGATACGTTCCACAACAGGAAGAAAATACACTCTGCTCCCCGCCCCTTGCCTGCCGCAGACCCTGCGCCCACCTCCCGCCACTCTGATTCTCCATCCGATACTTCAGAGCTGCCTGGAGACCGGAGAGAAACGGATTTTATTTTACATCCTACAGCTGTCGCAATGCTGGAGAAACCCCACATATTTAAAACAGTGCAATGGCTTCCAGGCTGACAATATGTCTTATTTAGTCAGTTTGGAGCCTGCTGCCCAGTTGACCCATTTCTGGAAAGTAAAAGAAAAAAGCAAAACGTGAAGGCTTCATTCTACTCCAGTTGCCCTAAGTTCGTAAGAGCAACTTAGGCAGAATTTAATATTTGCTGCCCCCGCCCTCTTTTCGGACCCAACTCTCTTCCCAGAAAGGGGGAAACCTTGGTTCTTAGACTGAAAGTGCCTCCCAGCGTGAGATGAGGGGCCCAAGGATTCATCAGATCTCTCTGCCCGCCTCTGGGCTGGCCCTCATTCAACTGTCCCCCCTGCCACCCCCACTGCCGCCCCGAAAAGGAATCTAAAAACATTGAGAGGAGGCGATTTCACAGTCTCTCTAGGAGTCCTCTTTCATGGCCCAATAAGCCCTTACAGTCAGGAAGTCATTTCTTGGTCTGACCTAAGGCCCTCATGCTGCATTAAACCGTGCTGATCTTAAAGAGTTCGGGTTTCCTGGATGGCACCTATCTTGGGCTTTCCTGGGGCCCAGGAAAGTAAATGAGCTGCCTTTAAAGGCACATTTTAGAGGAAATCTGTCTTCCACCGTCTAATGGCTGCAGCGTTCCTGCTGCTGGGGCCTTTGATGATTTCCTGGCCCGCCAAGGATGCCCGCCCCACAGCAGGGAGGCCGCCGGAGTTCCGCAACGTCCTGGGGCCGGTCTCTTAGGCGAGGTTCAGATGAGGCTTGTTGTACTATATTCTAATCCTTAACCCTCTTTGGGGGCCGGTGCTGAGAGTGGTCTTAATTTTGTCCTTTAATTGCTTTACTAACCCGCCGGCTCCATCTCATTCTTCACGCCGCTCTTTAGGATACCCCAGCGGGAGAGGGGTCGCGAGTGGAGACCCCGCCTCCAGGCTGCGCTCAACCATGTCATCGTGGACTGAAGGCACTTCCCCTTATCCTAACCACTCTGACCCCCACGGATTATGCTTTCCAGTTTTGAATGAAACTTCTAGACCTGCAGGCCCTTGCGCGAGCCAGCGCCCAGAAAACGTATTTGTGAATGGAGAGACGAATGAATGAATGGAGCGCGGCATTACCGGGTACCAGACTAGACACGTTGGCATCTTGGGTTTTCAGCTGCTTCCTTGTTTAGCAGTGGGTTTTCTGCCTCCCACTAACTGAGATCACAAAGTACTTTAGTAAGGAGAGAAAATGCCAGTAATCCATGGGGAGACCCAACCGGGAATCCGGGAAAGAGTTTGACCAAATTTTGGCTTTGGTATTCTGCCATGTACCAGGCAGGAACACAGGCCAAAGAGACAAAACTGCCTCTAGTATTGGTGGCATCGGCTCCAAGATGCTTTTACAGTTCCACCTTTGGGGTCCAGTAAACTCTCCTGTCTTCCTTCCTCTGAGCCCCCGTGTCCCCCTCGAGCCCAACAGAGCCGAACTGAGGAGAGTAGTGTTGTGTTCAAGGTAGCTCTGAACTGAGAGGACGGCTCCCTTCCCTGAAATTCCTAACAAGGGATATGCTGTAAATACGTTGTCTTCATCTCCCTGTCCTCCTCGGACAAAGCAGCCCCCAGAGCTTTGAAACCTGGTTTCTAGAACAAAATGTAATGATGTAAACTACTGAACTGGAGGAGTTGACAGTGTTTTACAAAGGCTACCAATGAGCAGTGAGTTTGGAAACTGATCGTCCCAGGAACCAAATCCCACTTGATATAGTAAAATAGAATTTCAACACCAGAAGCTTCTCTTTTTAATGTATTCTATTATTAACGTAATAACTCTCCTTCGGCACATACCCTGCCCTGCCAGACCAGAGGAGACACTGTAGCCTGTTGCTCATAAAGCCCACGGGCAGGAGTGGATGACTCTTCCCCAAACCTCACGTGGGAACCCCCGGGATCTAGTCTCCCCAACAGCCTCAAAAACAAAACCCATATCAGTCCTCAGCCATCAGACCAAGTACTACCCCAAAGTCACCAGAGTACAATGAAACCAGCAAACGAACACATCAAGGAACTGAAATAATATATCTTCCTCCTTGTTCTCTAGTTAACTGAGCTAATTAATTTATGATTGTCCTCAGCTTGTTGCAACTTGAAAAACAAAATAAAATACAGTTGGATAAATCTTGAGTTTCTCTGTCTTGGAAGGAGGCTTTAAATGCCTTCTCTTTCATCCCCACCCTGACTTCCTCTCTCTCCCAGGAAACAGGATGCTGCCCTCAGGATATGATGCCTCAGCCTGAGCTCTGACAGGCCTTCCTTTTTACTCCCAAGGTCATTATTGAGTTCTCAGGCCTGTGGGAAGTTGTCTTCACGGTAGGAAGTTGTCTCCAACTGAATTTTACCATGCTTATGCTCAGTGGTTCCTAGGAAAAAAAAGGTGACCGCCTCACAAACTAGCACATATATTTTAATTGTGCACCTCGTCATGTTTTCCTTTGTGCCTTGGCCACCAGGAAACTCGGTGAAACTTTTTGTTCAATTGCACTACTTTTCCTTAGTTTAAGCTTTTTGATTCTGAGCTCCACTAAGCTACAGCTCCTGTGAGGGCAGGAGTCTCTAGTGTACCCTTTCAGATGGACCAAAGGACTCCTAAAAAAATCAAAGGTAAGAGTCTAGAGAAGAGAGAGGCATATTTCCAAAAGAATCATGGGTATGGCTTTTGGTATTTGGAGTTGAATGGAATCAAATTCACTGAAAACCAGCAAAGTTTTGTGGAGAGCTTACTGTCAAAATCACCAGCAGAAAGAAAATGAGACTGTTGGCGGTGTAAGCAAATTTCTAGGTCCCCACCTCTCTATAGGTGGGAGGCAGACTGAGTGTGGCCACTGTCACCTTCTCCAGCGTGCTCCTCAGATGCGGCCAAGTCTGATGGGAAGTGAAGCCCTCCCGGAGGACCGAGCCAAGAACCCAGAGAAGAAAGGTCTTGGGAGCTGTGCTGAGAGGGTAGAACACGGGCCAAATCAGGGAACATTCTCGACTTCCAGAGTAGGCAGACCTAGCCACAGAAGCCCAGCAGAACACCTGAATCAGTGGGACCAGTGAGTGCCAGGTGCCTCCCATTCTCTCTCCCTTTTCAAACGGGAAGGTTTTTGCCTGTCCTGTCATTGTATGTTGGGGGCATTTGGGAAACCAACTTGTCTTTTTGATTTTTAGGTCCCTATCAAATCAAGAGGCTCCTCCGTGAGATCTGAGGTAGAACATGAGATTCTGGATTTCCAGCTCAAGACCAGGATTGGATAAGATTTCTGGAGTGTCTTAGGAATGGAGTGAGTGTATTTTGCACGTGGGAAAGGACAAGAAGGGTGGAGTGTGAGCGCTGTCTGTAAATACTCACTCCGCCCCCTTCTCAGCCGTCTGTCTCTGGGGGCAAGTACACTTCCCTGCACTTGACTTTGGGCTTCGCCATTTTACTTGTTTTGGCAAGTGTGATGTTAATGGACGTGGCATGGGCAGGCGTTGAAATGTGCTTGTGCTATTTGGAGCTTTCTGCCACTGCCATGAGAAAAACATGACATGGGCCCAGGTGACCTGTGGACTGGTAGCCTGAAGCAAAGCCACCCCATCTGACCCTCCGTCAGGCACAGGGGTGAGAAACGCCTCTTGTATGCCACTGTGATGTTTGTGGTTGTTTGTTACACAGCAGTGGCTGACTGAGACAACCCACAATAGCAACCTGGAGCCCCATGGCTTCCTCAAAGGTAGGAAATGCACAAATAAATTGGGACTGGGCCAGTGTCAACAGGAAGGAGAAATGATCGTAGCATTTGGGAAGACTACTTTGAAAGCTCAGCAAAACTTGTGGGCCCTGGGGAAGGTGGGAGGCTGTACAGAAGCCAGTGGCCCTCAAAGTCTCCCATGCCAGTCAAAGAAAAGACATAAAGAGTCGGCTGAGGTTGTGGGTGAGGTGAGTGGGTTTATAGACTTGAGGTTGCCCAGGAATTCTCAGCGTATATATACCGTGTACATACTTAATGTTTGATATATTTATTATACAGCAATTTTCTGATAATTAAACTTCTTAATATAACTTTGTGGTGAGAGTGCTTTTCCCACATTCCAGAGATTACCAGGAGTCTGACTTTTAAAAAAAAATCGTGTATTGTATGTATTTTTAGAAGGAGGTAGAGTAAAAATAAATAGATTAACTTGGAGTGCTAGGAAAGGGGGTTGGGTGGGAAAGAAAAATGCTGTTCAGAAATAGACCATGAAACTAGTTACCTGGATAAACCAATGTAAAAAAATTCATTGTTTAAGACAGGGGTCATAAGCTCAAATACCTTAGGGGCCAGGCAAGTAACACAAACAAGAGGAGCAGGCTGGGAGGGGAGTGTGGTGCCCTGTCCAAGGAGGGCAGCTATGACTTTGCACCCTCCAGTTGCTGCCGTGTGGGAATGGGGCCTGGTGTTGCCTGAACATCTTCAGGGAAGCAGGGCTGCCATGTCTGCTTGCACAGGTTGGACACTGCACAAGACTGCTCAGCTGAGAGGGCAACTGGAGGCTAAAACACAGTCTAAACTCCACTTACTAAGCTCTGGGCATGACGTGGGGAATAGAGGTGGGCTGGATATCAGCCCCCACGCGTCCCCTTCAGCCTACCTGTGCGCAGTGCACAATCACACAGGGGGCCCCGGGATGGAGGATCTTGCTGCACATTATGGAAGCTGGGTAAGGAGCTCCTCCTTGTCTCCACTCCTGGCAGCCCAGGCACAGGTGCCCTTCCCAGGCTCAGCCAATTCGATGCTCCTTCCCAGGACCTGGAATCTTGTGTGGGTGACAAAGGCACAGAGGCGGAGAGATTACACACGGCGGCGTCCGTGTGTTTAGGTGTGTCTGAATGGTGACAGACACAGCACTTTTTAAAACACTGAGCTGCTAAACGAAACTCTCTGGCGTGCTGATTGAACCAGCGGGTCTCCAGCTAGTCGGCTCTGGTTAAGCCATTCCAAGCACAGGAAGGGGACTGTGAGTGTACTCTCTCGTTCTCAGAAACCTCGGCACATGCGTAGGTTTCTGCTTCGTGAAGGTCTCCTAAACTGTGCGTTTCACTGTGGTGAGGTGTCCTTTCTTGGCATCGCAGTGCAGGGCAGTGACAAGCTCCCTGTCTCAGAAGGTTTGCATTTGGTTCCAGTTCTACTAGAGCTGGGTGCTAACACTTGCTAGCTCTCTGATCTTGGTCAAGTTTTCATCACGCGGACTCGTAATTTCCTCGTCTAAAAAATAGGCATTTGAATGTTGGTACTCCTTGCCTCCTGGGGACATTGGAAGGATCACATCCAATAAGGTAATGCACGAGAAAGCACTTTGCAAGCTCTCATGCACCACGTAAACATAAGGTATCATTACGCTGCTGCGGAGACACGCGAATTCCCATCGCTGAGGCTCACGGCGTGAGTCTGGCGTGAGGCAGGGCCATTTGATTGTTTTCAAAATGCTTAGAAAAGGACTGTGCTCCTCTGCCAATCCTGTCCACTGCTACAAACCTGCGCCTTTCCTATAATAATAAATACCTGTATTGTACCTTAACATTAATTTATCTGACCCTCATGGCAGTTTAAGGGGTAAGAATTGTTCCCATTTGCTGATGAGGAAACCAAGGCTCACGGAGCCTAATGTCATGCAGTTGGCAAGGAGCAGAACTAGGGGGCGGGTCCCAATCTTCCGCTTCCGGTTCACAGGCGCCTCCAAATACAGCCCCTGAACCCATCTGAGGTCAACCCACAGCTCAGTAGCGCCATCAACCTCAGGAAAGACTCCCGTCAAGATCCAGCCCAGCATTCCTTCTCTCCATTTTCTGGAAACAGCAGCCTCCACCACCAATTTCGGGGGAACTGCCTCCTTCCCTATTTGACATAGCTCTGTGTGAAGCAGCGAAGGGCACGTGGTCTAACCAGATTAAGGAGACACATGTGCTCGTGCACTGGAATCCTGAGCGGGTACACGAAGGGATGGAGGGAAGTCGCAGCTGGGTTGTCCCAGGGCTGAGCCCATGAGCAGCGGTTCTCAAGCTCCAGGGAGCACCAGAACCATCCCAGGGCTTGTCACAACCTGGATGGCAGGGCCCGTCCTCAAGGTATCTGGTTCAGCAGGTCTGGGGTGGGGCCTGGGAATTCATATTTCTAACAAGTTCCCAGGTGATGCTGATGCTCCTAAGGGGACCATACTCAGAGGTCCTTGACCAGGGGCGATTTTGCCCCCCAAGGGATATTTGGCTGTGTCTGGAGACATTTTTGATTGCCATGACTGGGGGCTGCTACGAGCACCTAATGGGTAGATCAGGGCTGCTGCGAAACATCCTACCATGCACAGGATAGGCTCCAATTATCACACCCAAATCTCAGCAGTGCTGTTTGAGAAACCCTGTGCTAGAGGCATGGGTTCTGTGCTCCTCTGCTGAGGTCCCGGAGATGCCTGGTTCCTGCCTTTCCCCAGGCACTTTTTAGGAATCTGTGGGCTATCTCAGCATCCTTCCAAAACATTCTCTTCTCTTGTATTTAACCAAAGTCAATTTCTGTTAGCTGCAGCCAAAGAGCAGCTAAAGACGAGATTTAATTCATTTAGAGGAGTAAGTTGGGCTCTGGTTTCTGGGTTAGAATGCCACGGGGAACAATGCATGCATTTCCTCTCCTCCTGTGACTCTCCTCCCTCCATTTTAACTGCCGTAAGCAATTCCATTTAAAAAATACCATAATTTGTTTATCCGTTCTCTAATTCTTGAACATTTTGGTCGTTTCCTTTTTTTCTTTTCTTTTCTCTTTTTTTTTTTTGGTTTTAAACAATGCCACAATAAACACTCATATACAAATGCTCATGCTTACATGAAAGAGTTTTTCTAAGGCTCATACCCAGAGGTAAAATTGCTGGGTTACGCCATTTGGACATCTTCTGATTTACTGAATTTTGATAAATTGCTCTTCAAAGTGATTGCATCAATTCACCTTCCCGCCAGTGGTGAATCAATATCTCCCCACATCCTCCTCAACAATTACTGTGAACAGATATATTAATTTTTGCAATCTGTTGAGTGACTCATTGTTTTAATTTGTATTTCCCTGATTGTCAGAGTGGTTGATCATATTTTCTTTTCTCTCTCTTTCTTTCTTCCTTCCTTCCTTCCAACCTCTCTTTTCTTTTCTTTTCTTTTCTTTTCAGACAGAGTCTCTCTCTCTATTGCCCAGACTGGAGTTCAGTGGCATGATCACAGCTCACTGCAGCCTTGAACTCCTGGGATCAAGGGATCCTACTGCCTCAGCCTCCCAAATAGCTGGGACTACAGGCACGCACCACCACACCCAGCTAACTTTTAAATTTTTTGTAGAGACGAAGTCTCACTATGTTTTGCACAGCCTGGTCTCCAACTCCTGGCCTCAAGTGATCCTCCCGCCTCAGCCTCCCAACATGCTGGGATTACAGGTGTGAGCCACTGCGCCTGGTGGTTGACTGCATTTTCATATGATTATTGCTCACTTGGATTTTTCTTTTTGGAGGTAATTATGAACATTCTTTGCCCTTCCTCTTTTTATTTTACTTTTTTCTTTTCTTGCTTGTTTAGTTCTTAGTGATTTGTGGGTGGTGTTTATATATTCTGGGTACCAATCCATTACAATCCATTATCAGTCATGTGAACTGAGCATCTCTTCTGTGACTTGCCTTTTATCTTTGTTATGGTATCATTCGTTGTATAGAACTTTTAAATTTTACTTCAGTTAAAAATGTATTAATCGCTAGCTCTCTGGGAGGCCGAGGCGGGCGGATTGTTTGAGCTCAGGATTTCGAGACCAGCCTGAGCAAGAGCGAGACTCCGTCTCTACTAAAATTAGAAAGAAATTAATTGGACAACTAAAAATATATAGAAAAAATTAGCCGGGCATGGTGGCGCATGCCTGTAGTCCCAGCTACTCGGGAGGCTGAGGCAGAAGGATTGCTTGAGGCCAGGAGTTTGAGGTTGCTGTGAGCTAGGCTGACGCCACGGCACTCACTCTAGCCCGGGCAACACAGTGAGACTCTGTCTCAAAAAAAAAAAAAAAAAAATGTATTAATCATTTTCCTTTTGGATTTTTTTCCCCATCCTGTTTTAATAATCCTTCTATATGCCAATATAATAAAGATACTCTCCTCTATTATCTTTAAACATTTTAAAGCTTTTCTTTTTTCAAACTTAGTCTTTAATCCATCTGAACTTTATTTCTATTTGTAGAGTGGGTCAGAAATCTCATTTAAAATTTTCCGTATGTATGATTAATTTGCCCAGTACCGATTATTGAACAACCCATTTTTTTGCACACTTCCCTCTTTGTTTGTCTTCTTCAAAATTATTTTGGCTAGTTCTAGCCCATACGTATATACATATAAAATCGTTGTATCAAACTCCATGAAAAAGTCTTTTGAAATTTTGATCTGATATGTATGGATGCATAATTAAGTTAGGAAAAATGTCTTTATGTTAGTTTTACCTTATTTAAAAATATAAAATAGTAACTAAAGATCACCTAATATTTGAGAAACACCTGTGCTGAGAGGTGGTGGAGGGAGGGAGGGAGAAAGAGAGAGATAGAGAGAGAAGACTGAGAATTGAATGACCCTAGAAAATACAATTTAGAGATCAGAAAAGTATTAAAATTTTTCTTCTAGTTATTATTCTCAGACATTTGAGAAGATATTATGCCATGAAAACTCAACATGCCAAAAAAGTAACAATTACAGAATAAGGTACAGCTCTTAGAGATAAAAAATATAAGTAATATGAAAAAAACCAGGTGAATGGCCTGGATGATAAGAACAAGGAGATATCCCTGAAAGCAAATAAAGAGAAACTGTGAAAAATAAAATAAGAGACATGGAGGATTAATCCAGGAGGTACAATATTCAATTTATAGGAGTTCTAGAAAGAGAATAAAGAAAATACAAGGCAAGAATTTACAAATGAAATAATGTTTAAAATGTCTAGAGCTGAAGTGTCTGAGTTTCCAGATGGAAAGGTGAGTGGAAAAGCAAGTGAAAAAAGGTATATCACTGTGAAATATCAGAGCAAAAAGGGAAATGAGAAGATTCTAAAGGAAGGAGGGAAGGAAAGAAAAGGAAGAAAGAAAACGTCATCTATAAAGGAACGAGAATCAGACTTCTTAGGAATGCTGTATGCTGGAATACATAAGTAAGGAAATGACATGACTTCAGAGTTCGGAGGAAAAATGACTTTCAACCTAAATGTCTCTGTTCAGAAACGTTATCAATTAAGCAAGAGACATTTTCAAAAGGTATGAGGATTTACAGAAGGTGCCCCTCACGAATTCTTTCTTAGGAAGTGAATTGAGCATGTGCTCCAGTAAAAATGAGGCAAAAAAACAAGAAAGAGGAAGTCACAGCCTTCAGAATACTATAGGTTTAAACCAGAAGAGCAGTTTTCAGGACAACTAGAAAGAAACCATGGTGTGGAAGTCGGGTCAGGGTGAAGGGGGTCCTTCACCCTTGATGGGGATATCTCCTGGGGAAAAAAAAATGAGCTTGACCGACTACTTTGCATGATAGAGAGTTTGGGGTGGGAGGAGGGAAGAGGTTATAAAAAAGACAAATCATGCAAGAAAAAAAGGCAATCAGAAACTCAAGGAAAATCATAAAGCTTAGAATAAAGGAGACGTAACTATTATGCATTATTTAGGAATATTATTTATAATAATAATGTAAACACTGTTTATTTTCAAATTTTAGAATCTTTCCACAGATACAGAATTGAAGACTTATTAATGTTTGCCAGACAACAGAATGTAAATGTTTTCAGTCTTGACAATGTAAATATGCAGATGTCAGAAGTTGGGAGACAGGTGTGGGGAGGAGAGCTAGGAGAAGATAGAGGCCCTAATATTTTTATGAGGTAGAAAGTTAAGAAATACTAACAATAGTTGATGGATTAAGATACTGAGATATAAGGACATTACTTGGATTTGCAAAGGTAATTAACGGTGATATAATTATTTGGGGACAATAGGTAAAGGAGGTGGGGGTGCTATAAAACAGCTAAATTTTCTTCTTGATGTCATAAGAAGGAATCTATAACCAACATATAAAATGAATGAACCAAGAAACAGTTAAATATATTTAGAAATTTGAAATAAACTACCAGAAGAAATGGGTAAAAGAGTTCAAAGGTAGTTATCTCTGGAGAATGGAACTAAGCATAGGGGTAGGGATGAGGGCACTTCTGGAGTATTTTATTTTTTAACTGTGTGAATTCTTAATTTTACTTAAAAAAAAAACAAGGCAAAAGTCATGGGTTTTAGTCAAGCAATTCATATGTTATTCTAGTGGATTTAAAATTCCTCTTTGACACTTGCTAGCTGTGTAGGAGCCTGGAGGCTGGGAAATGTTAATTTCCTTTCCCTCCTTTTGAGGGTCTCTTGCTGTCACCACCAGGACTGTACACTTCTTGGGCTGGTTCCATTCAGCCCCGACCTTGTTCCCTGAACGAGACTACAGAATCACTGCTCCAAATTCTGGGATACACTTTGTCACAAGTACTTACACGTATGACTCCAGCTCCAGAGACATAATAGCACTCAGTAAATATTTGCTGAAACTGAATGAAGATGTCTATAAAGACCGAATGTCCCATGCAGAGACCAAATGCCTCACAGAGACCAAGTCCACTCTGTGAACTTCTCTTTCTAAGCGGCACCAGAAATAGCACCATGCTGATTCATTCAACCTGTGTTTGTGCAGCTCCTACTATGTTCCTGGCAAGTGAGAGAGACATGTCCTCAGCCTTCGTAGAGGCAGACATTCGATAAGATGGTATGTCATTACACATCGCAAGAAGTGCTATGAAAGCAAAGAACTGGACTCTTAAGAGAGAATATCTTTCTTGGAGGGTCAAGGGAGCCCTTTCGGAGGAAGTAGTGTGTGAGTTCAGGATGAGTAGGGCCAAGGCAGGCCGAGATAGAAAAAAGGAGTGTTCCAGACAGAAGGAGCTGCATGTGCAAAGGCCCAGTGGTGGAAAAAGCTGAATGTGCAAGAGTGATGCTTCTCACACTTCGGTGCACACCTGGGGAGCTTATTAAAAGGCATATTTTGACTCAGTTGTTCTGGAGAGGGCAGAACCCCAGAATTTCCCACCAGCTCCGAGGTGATGCCGGTGCTGCTACCCCGAGGCTGCCGTTCGCACTAAGGGTAGACTAAGGGTACCATTGTAGCCTTGTGTCTGAGGAGTTTTGGGCTGCATGGTGAGCAAGGGTGGGAATGAAGAGATGGGACTGGAGGAGTAGGCAGAGATCGGATCATGCAGGGGCTTGGGAGCCATCTGCTAAATGCAGGCCAAGAGTCACACAGTCTGATTTGGCCATTGATAAAATGCTTCTTCCATGTTTTAAATGCTCCATAATGTTGTTGAGAATGGTGGTGTTTGAATTAGACACACCCTCGGGAGTTTACAATTTGGGGCTTGTTCCTTGATATTGGAGAACCCTAAAGAGCTACGAGGTTGCTAGCAGTATTTAAACCAGAGGCCGGTGAACCACGCAGCCAGAAGTCCACCCTCAGGCTGGCTGCTGGGTTCACAAAGGAGGCAGTGATGGGGGATGCCGGGAAGAGCAGCCGGAAGTGGCGAAACCTCAGCCCACCACTTGCCATCTGACCTTGGGCATGACCTTGATCTGCCTGAACCTCAGTTTCCCTGTCTGTAAAACGGGGATGCATAAACCTCTCTGGCAGGGCTGCTGGGAGGACTGGAGACAATGTAGGAAAAACATGGCCATTCAGGAAATGAGATGTATTTTTCATGATTCCTATTTCCAAGTCCTGAATTTAGGAAGAGCTCTGCATAACGGACTTGAGACTGTCAGGACCTTCTTTCTCTTAAAATGCCACCCCCGGCAGAGTCCAGTTGAAGTTTCCCTTGTCTTAAGTAAACCAGTCGTATCTTGGGTCAGACTGGAAAAATACAGGTAAAAAAAAAAAAGTAAATTTTTTCTTTTTGAAAAAAAAAAGTCTCCATAGGAAAAAAAAAAAGGAGCTGGGTTCCCTTGCTCATGTCTCTGCTGACCTTACCCCTGCTGGCTGTCTGTCTGTCTGTCTGCCTCTCTCTGTCATTTCTACTCAACAACAGGATGCCCTCCTTCTCCTCCTCCCCTGAGCTGCAAACAACCCCGGAGCCACTCTGTCTGCTGCGCCCGGTTTAAAGGAACAGACACCCATTTCTCACCGGAGAACCAGTAGGTAAACAATAACATTTTTTTTTTTTCTCCAGAAAGTAGCTCATCATACTCAGCATGGAGCGACTGTCTCTAGCATTCCCTGGCTAGTTCCAGGACAGAGGTCTCCAGAGGAAGGATGCTTCTTTTCTTTTCTTTCAAAGAGTGAAAGAGGACAACAGGAAACCCGGCTGAGCAGGGCCGGCAGACAGGAGCCTCCGTCTCCCTGAATCGCCCCGGGAAGCTGCTCTTGGCACCCCTGGCCTGGGCAGGCAGGAGAGCAGGAGAGTGTGGCTTTTGCTCCCAGGGGCCCTGTCCCCACAGGCACCTCCCAGGACTACGTAAAGGCCTCCCCCGACCTCACTGCACCTTCCTAAAGACAGGGAGAGTTACTTCTTATTACCCTGACTTCACAGATGGGGAAACTGAGGCCCAGAAGGATTATGTAACTTGCCAAAGGTCACCCAGAGAAAAGTTCACATCAGGACCCAAACCCAAGTCTAGGTGACTCCAAAGTTCCTTTCTGAGCCACCCCCCAACAGGGACTTCTTGGCTCCCAGATCTTGATGTCACCTCATAGCCTTGCAGGAGAAGGAAGGACCCCTTTTCTAGATCTGCAGGACAGGACCTGGGGAAGCGCTGCCCCGGGTTGTGGGTGGGGCAGGAGCAGGGCTGGGGTGCCCAGGGTTCTGACTCGAATACTCAGTGCCGGCTGCTTCCATACAAGAAAACTCCAGAGGACAAGATGCAGGCAGCCCCTCCACTCCCTCGTGTGGTTGCGCCACTCTGACGCTGCCTGTCGTGGAAGTCGTCCCTTCTGCCACCCATGTCCTTCTGAGCTGTCTCCAGAGCTGCCCTCCCTGGAGGCCAGTGACTGGACACTCACGGTCCCATCTATCCCTACCAATAAAAGAAGTAATTACCAGAAGAGTAAAACCACAGAACGTGTTCTCAAACCAAGTAGAGAGAAATGTTTGTGGCTTCTTCTTCTCTGTCCTCTGATGGGGCTGAGTCGCTGGGAGAGGTGGTGAGGGGCAGAGCGAGGAATGCCACCAGCTCTGGGCCAAGGCAGACCTGGGGTCGAGAGCAGCTTGCTGGTGTGGGTCCGGGGGAGTCCCTTGCCCGTTCTGATCCTCGTTCCTTCATCTGTCACACTTGCAACAAGAGGTTACAGAAGGTCTTCTCTGCGCCAGGCCTTTTCTGTCCATGCTCGCAGCCCCCTGCAGGAGGGCAGCATTCTTATTTTTCCAGTGAGGAAACCGAGGCTCAGAGACGCCCACCAGCTTGCCTGGGGTTGGCTCCAAAGTGAATGCTCTTAACCACTAAGGGACACTGGCCACGGGCACAGAATGTGCGGGGCACACTGCAGGGCTCAGTCAATGTTGATTCGTTTCTTCGATCCCTCGACGAAGAGCACATTCAGGATAGAAGCCCCGACGGCCACTTTTTGGCGGGCTGGGCGAAGGGTTGTACAGCTTTGGTGCAGATAAGGGAGGTTTTGGTGTTTCGGCTGCTTTTGTCCCCAGCACCCTGATCAACTGTGAAATGAGGCCGGAGATGAAATTTGATCATTAGAATGGAGCTGAATGTTGTCACCTTTATCAATTATTTCCTCCCTGAGAAGACAAGGACAGCTAAGTTCATCCCCTGGAAGGGAGGAGGAGGGGACAGAAGAACAGAGTGGCGGGCAGGGTGTGTGCTCGTGCCACACGCACAGTGCAGTGGATGGTGGTGACAGGAACTGGAGTGGTCTGGAGCTCACTGCGGGCAGGCGCCGCGCCAAACAGCTCGCAGCCACGTGCTTCTTCCAACTTCACAGACATGCTCTGAGAGAGCGTGATGGCCGTTCCCCGTCCACATCATTCTGTGCCCGTCCCTCCATGCAGGGAGGCCGGACCCTTAGACCGCACTGGCTGGGCTTGCTTGCTCTCCGGGCTTCGTCCAAGGGGAGATACTCGCAGAACATCAGAGGGCGGGAAGAGAGGTTGGGGCATTTCCTCTCTGCTCCCTCTGTGCCACAGTTCTATGTCTCTTGGCAGCGACAACTTCTAGTGGTGGGTCCCTTCCCTGTCTCCAGCTCTAACCTGGCCTCTCAGCTCGGGGGGATGCAGCAGCTTCCCACTGTTGCTGGTCCCTCAGTGCCTCGACATCCCTTGTCGGAGCCTAAGCAACACAGGGGACCTTGTCTCTACAAAAAAATTAAAAAGAAAAAAAAAGATAAGCCCGATGTGGTGGCAGGCCACTGCAGTCCCAGCTACTCGAGAGGCTGAGGCAGGAGGATCGCTTGAGCCCAGGAGTTTGAGGTTGCTGTGAGCTAGGATCAGGCCACTGCACTCCAGCCTGGGTGACAGAGCAAGACCCTGTCTCTAAAAACAACAACAACAACAACAACAACAAAACACACCCCATGTTGGGTCCCCTAACCCTGCTCCCACCTGGATACGTAGTTCCTTCACCAAGTGCTCTTCCAACCCACCCCACCCTACGTCTTCTGTTCCCCATAGCCGGCCCCCAGGTGGATTCCATCAAGTGCTTCTCTGTGTCACACAGGAGGAGGCTGAGGCTCAGGGCAACCGATCTGCCAAGGCTGCAGTGCTCATGGGGGGCTGGCAGGGGGGTCTTCCCAATGCCACACCTGATGGCGGCTGGCAAGCAGGCCGGGCTCCAGCTGGGCCTGCAGGAGGATCCCGTGTGTTGCTTCTGAAGCAAACTCCTGGGTGCTGACGCCAGGGCTTCAGGGAGGCGGAGGCACGTGGGTGGGGTGCAGCGTTGGGGGCTGCTGGTGCAGGTGCAGTGGGGGCTCAGACTGACTGGCTGCGTCTCCTCACCGCAGCGTGTCCTGAGAACAGATCACATCGCTCTGCCTGACCTACGGATTCTGCACGAACGGGCCCAGTGTCCATCCGTTTCCTTCCTGCATGAAGCTGCAGGGCTGTGGGGAGCAGGATGGGTGGACATACCCCAAATTCTGCTGCCCAAAGCTGCTACGGTTTTGCTCGTGCTATTAACTGCTTTAAAATATTCACATTGCAAAGAGCTTCCCTCTTGAGGATGTCTCTCATGCTCTCTCTCCTTGTAGCCAAGCTGGGAGAGAGCTGGGCACTATTCCCTCAACCCACTCTCCAGATTGGGACACTGAGGCCCTGACACATGGCGAGCTGGCCTGGAGGGCAGCAGGTCGCTTCAGGAGGTGTTGCTCCTCTTGGGGCTTGGCTCCAGCAGGGGCCAGTGACATCTACTCCAAGAGCCACCAGCAGAGACAAGTAATGAAGCTGGCAAAGAGGACTCAAAGCTTTGGCAGGGACAAGAAGGCGGGAAAGAGGGAAGAGTGAGAGAACTGGCACTTTTTGGAGCAAACGTAACAATATTGTACATCAGAACAGTCACCTTATCCTATCTGCTTGACCACCTTATATCATTACACCTGTTGTCCAGATGAGAAAACATAGGCTGGAGGGGTTAAGCCCCTTGGGACCAACATATAGTAGGTTCTCAATAAATATATGTTGCCTGACCAGATTAAGTAAGTTAACCCAGCTAATCAGCGACAGAGCTGGAAATTCAGTCTGTCTGACCCCAAAGTCCTATGTATGCATCAGCCACACTGTCTGTGCCAGAAAGAGATAAAAAGGGAGAAAGGCTGGAAGATTGACAGAAGCAAGAGAAAGCCACTAGTTACGAGGTGGCCCAGGGGAGGAGCTAGAGCATCACGGCTCAGGAGGCAGGCTGCCTGCGTCCAAAGTCTCACGCCTCTACTTCCCAGCTGTGTGATCTTGGGCAAGTTGCTTAACTTTTCTGTGCCCCGCTTCTTCATGTGTAGGCAGAAATAATAAAAGTAGCTGTGCTGGTCCGGGGCCTGTTTGCTTTGACATCTATTCTATGCCTTTCCCTTGCTCTGCATCAAAGTGGGGGTGGGCGACTGACCCTGGCCGGCTGTGGCTGCCAGGCTCTCGTGACGTCTGGTTCCAGCAGGGTTTAGCCAATGGGAGGCACCGGCAGGAGGCTGGCGGGTCGGGGAAGAGAGCGGCCTCTCTCTCTGCCTCGGGTGCTCTCTAGGAGCTGCTGCTTCTCCTCCAGGGCTCTAGCTCCTGCGTGCAGGGACACTGCGATTTCAGCTTCAGCCCTAACACCCACTCCCTTTGTCCTCCCAGCTGTGGCAGGCAGTGGCTTCCCTGTTGCGGGAGGCAGGAAGGACACTGCAAATGAGCACAGCCGTAGGTGGGGCGGCAGGAAGGCGAAGGCGTCCCTTCCTGATCGCCTCTATTTTCTCTGCAAAGTAGGAGGCGAGGTCATCCTGTGAGAGAGACAGTCAGCTTCCCAGGCGGGGGGCTTGAAGGGCCTGCAGGCAGGCTGGGAAGGCATGGCGGGGGACAGAAGGAGGACTGGAGGAGGGAACAAGTGGAGGGACAGTCAGTATCTGCTGAGGGCTGGCTGCTGTCAGAGACCTTTCACTTGCTTCGGTCCCGTCCATGCAACTGGATGGTCTTTCTCTAGTGGAATTCTCGTGTCTAGAGCTGGGGATGGAGAAGGTTCATTACTGGGTTGACTACGAAGCTGCAGGGCTTGATGGGTTAAATGTGACTGAGGGACAAGGTGGAGAGGGGCTGACGGTGACAGCAGCAGAGTGGTTTAAGTGAGGAATTGTGCAGGCAAGGAGGGAGCGGACTCAGCATGCAGGGAAGAGGGGTCTCATAGGACAGAGGGTGGGCCTTGTAGGAGTAGGCGAGCAACAGACGTGGGAGCTGGTGGCTGCGTGCCACGAAGGAGAGGCTATCGGTGAGCCTTTAGAGGGGACCCTGGGGGGCTGGCACTGTGATCACAGAGCAGGGGTTGAAACGGAGGGTCGTGAAGGTCACTGACTGAGGCCAGGGTTGCCCATGAGTGGCTTGGGGTGGAGGGGGAACAGTGGGAGCAGGAGCCCTCCCCGGGTGAG
>NW_012136192.1:751564-752220 GCF_000956105.1 Propithecus coquereli
TGATTAACCTGCTTCTCACACAGCACCTGTGAGTGCCCGCTGGGAAACAGAAATCACTCTGTGTCTTTAAATAGAGGAGACTTAATGCGGGGCATGGGCCTTGTTAGCGGTGGAAGAGCAGAGAAGCCAGACGAGGACAGTGACACAGCCCAGAGATCAGCAACTTGCAATAAGTTTCTGTTTGTCTTGACAAGAGGCAGAGTTAGGAGGGGAAGTGTAAATTGCAAACTCAACACCCCATTAATGCAGACCAGTTAAGTAAGTCCGTACAACAGAATGCCATCAATAAGGATATGCATCTGTATTTGTTGACATGGAGGGACACCCACAGCCTATTGTGCAGCGAGAAGAGCAGGTTATAGGACCATCCGGCGACTATGAACCCGTCTGTGCAGAGTCTGCCATGTGCCTGCATGTCTGTGACTAGTCAGATGCCTGGGAGCAGCATGCTAAACCTAGTTCTCTCTGGTAGAAGAGATTTTCACTTCCGTTTTTAAATGTTCCTGCATTGTTTGACTCCTTTGTAAATAAACCATGAGCCTATACGTTTATATTAACAGAAAGAAAAAGCCCTAAAAGATTTTCACTTTTAAAATCCATCAGTGGCAAATAAGGAAGAAGTCAGCAACAGGGAAGCCACTGCCTGCCACAGCTGG
>NW_012136192.1:752487-758685 GCF_000956105.1 Propithecus coquereli
AAGTTTCAGCAAAATAATCCTCCCAGATTGACCGGCACAATTAGAACATTAGGAAGCCCTGGGGACTAAATTGACGGCTGCTATGTTCATGTTTGGTTCTGACTTCCCCCACCTGACTGGCGCCACTACCGCAGGAGGCTGGTTGGCGAAGAGTTTATGGGGGTCGAGTACGCCAGTCTGTTATCAGCTTTTGACAACGGTGCGCTGTGTTTGTGTTTGAAGTGGAATCTGTGAATAGTTGCACAGCTTGACAGTATTTTTAAATTCTGTCTGCTTAACAGCCCATCATGTCAAAAAAGACCAAGAGAATGATGAAGGAAGAAAACAGATTTTTTAATGAGGATTGGGAATTGTGGGGAGAAGGGGGTGGGTGGAATCCGGGGCACAGGTGGTGGGATTAGGCCTGGACAGGTGGAGGAGTGCTGCTTCCATGCAGTGGGAGGGGAGGCAGGAAGGACACTGCAAATGAGCACAGCCGTAGGTGGGGCGGCAGGAAGGCGAAGGCGTCCCTTCCTGATCGCCTCTATTTTCTCCGCAAAGTAGGAGGCGCGGTCATCCTGTGAGAGATACAGTCAGCTTCCCAGGCGGGGGGCTTGAAGGGCCTGCAGGCAGGCTGGGAAGGCATGGCGGGGGACAGAAGGAGGACTGGAGGAGGGAACAACCGGAGTCTCTGCTGAGGGCTGGCTGCTGTCAGAGACCTTTCACTTGCTTCGGTCCCGTCCATGCAACTGGATGGTCTTTCTCTAGTGGAATTCTGGTGTTCAGAGCTGGGGATGGAGAAGGTTCATTACTGGGTTGACTACGAAGCTGCAAGCCTTGATGGGTTAAATGTGACTGAGGGACAAGGTGGAGAGGGGCTGACGGTGACAGCAGGAGAGTGGTTTAAGTGAGGAATCGTGCAGGCAAGAAGGGAGCGGACTCAGCATGCAGGGAAGAGGGGTCTCATAGGACAGAGGGTGGGCCTTGTAGGAGTAGGCGAGCAACAGACGTGGGAGCTGGTGGCTGCGTGCCACAAAGGAGAGGCTATCAGTGAGCCTTTAGAGGGGACCCTGGGGGGCTGGCACTGTGATCACAGAGCAGGGGTTGAAACAGAGGGTCGTGAAGGTCACTGACTGAGGCCAGGGTTGCCCATGAGTGGCTTGGGGTGGAGGGGGAACAGTGGGAGCAGGAGCCCTCCCCGGGTGAGCATTGGGAGGGACACAGAGGTGGAGGGAGTAAAGCAATGAGGGGACACAGGGGAGGCTCTGGATGACCAGGGGAGATGAGCAAAGACAAATGAGGTCTGGAAAGTGAATTCACAGGAAAAAGAGCAGGCTTGGGTGCAGACTGTCAGAGGGAGCCCGAGACCATTACGTACACATTTCATGGTGGAGGAAATCAAGGCTGGGAGACGTGATGTGAGCTGCTCGCGGCTAATGGGCAGCAGAACCGCCTTCCCTAACGCTGGCCCAGTGCACCTTCACTGTGCAGAGATCACGGAACCACGAGTCTTCCGTGTGGAAACTGACCTGAGAAATCATCTATAGGCCAATCCTTTTGTGTTAAAGCTGAACAAACAGAAATCTAGGAAAATTAAGCAAGATCTAGTAGAACTGGGACCAAACCCAGGTTTCCCGGCTTCTGGTTTGTTGTTGGGCATTGGTGATGGACCAGGGAAGGAAGTGTGTTAGAAAGGGAACTCAGAAAGTATGTGTTTGTGTGTGTGTGGTCACGCCTACGTTTCTGTGTCTGTAAGAAAGCTGGATGAGGACAGTGTTTGCAAAGAAAAACATGCCGTTGCCTTTGTAGAGGATGATGGCAAGTGCTTCCATTTGCCAGGAATGGAGATGAGAGAAACGGCTCCCCCATTCCATGTCTCCTGATTCCAGTGGCTGCGCTGGGCAGGCAGCCGACCTCTGCCAAGAGTGTGCTTCGTGTCTTGCTGCACACTGGTGCTGCCTGGTGTGGGCCAGACCCTGCTCTAACTGGCAGGCTTGCAGACCCCCCATTGCTTGTATCCGCACCAAGATTCATACACTGGGCACATTTGTTGAGTCAGGGCATGTGTTAGTTTGCTAGAGCTGTTATAACAAAGTACCATAAACTGGGTGGCTGAACAACAGAAACTAATTTTCTCATAATTACGGAGGCTGGAAGTATATAATCAAGGTGTCGGCAAGGTTGCTTTCTTCTGAGGCCTCTCTCCTTGGCTTGCAGATGGCCGTCCTCTCCCTGTGTCTTCACGTGGTCTTTCTTCTGTTCTTATCTGTGTCCAAATTTCCTCTTCTTATGAGGACACTGGTCATATTGGATTAGGGCCCATGCTAATGACCTCGTTTTAACTTAATCTCCTTTTTAAACACCCTATCTCCAAATATAGTTACATTCTGAAGTACTTGAGGTTAGGACTTCAACATATGAATTTTTTGAGAGACAAAATTTCACCCATAACTGGGCTACTTTGGCTGCAAGGAACAGACACCCACTCATGTTAGCCAAGTAAAAAGAGGGCTTATTTTTAAGGGTGAAGCTATCTCACGAGAATTGTGAACTAGAAAGCAACTCTTCCTATCTCTTTTTCCTCTTTGGGGATAATGGTTTTAAACCACGGATACAAATTCTTTGGCCTCTCCTCCCATAGAGAGCTGGGGTCTATATCACTGCTTCTTGAATCTGGGTGGGCATGTGACTGCTTTGACAAATAGAGTGCATCAGAAGTGATGCCATGTGACTTCCAAGGGTGGGCCATAAAAGGCCATGCGACTTCTACCTTGTACAAGTTGACCCACCCCATAAGAAGTCCAGCTATGCGTTTGTGGTATAGTGGTTAGCATAGCTGCCAGCTACCCTGCGAGGCCACGCTGTAAAGACACAGGTAGGCACTCTGGTTTACAGCCCCAGCTGAGCCAGGCCTTCCAGCTGTCCCCACCTGTGGTGAGCTGAGAGCTTTACAATAAGGGGTTAATAAATGAAATAAGCAATACGCCAGGGGCTGGTTAAATCATAGCTACATAGCTAAAGTGTTACTAGACTGAAAGAATGGTCTTTTGTCTAATGACTGCCATCTGCTTCTGTAAGCCAGCTTGCAGCTTGCTTTGAAAATTGTAATCTGCCTTCAGGCGCCAGAGATCTGTGGGGGCAACTATGTCCCATGGCCTTGTGTCACTGCAACCCTGACTTCACTTCCCGCCTTTGTTCCCTGAACACCTGCCCTATGTCACGTAGCCTCCCTCAAAATAGTATAAAACCCTCGTAGAAACTTGAGACGCTGCTGTCCTCTCGTACTGCTTTTACGCGGGCGGAGGTGGTCGCTGGCCAGCTAATAAGGACTCTCAATTTGGCTCCATTGAATTCTCTCATGGTCTGTTCACGCCCTCCACACTACAACACACCAAGGTGCCAGACATGTGAGTGAAGCCATCCTGGACACTTCGCACCAGCCCATCGGCCAGCTGAACACCATGGAGTGATTCTGTTGATTCTATGTAGAACAGAAGAACCACCCAGCTGAGCCTTGTTTGAATTCCTAGCCCACAAATTCATGATATATAAGGAAATGTTTGTTGTCTTGAGCCACTAAGTTTTGGAGTAGTTTGATATGCAGAAATTAATACGCAGAACACTGGGAATCTGCTTCTTTCTGCTCTTTCCCCACCTGTTGGCTTTTTCTGTTTACTCCTATATCCTGCTACCGTATAAATTTAACTTGCACAAGGCTATGACTTGCTGAGAGCCCAGTTATACAACCAATTTTCTGCTCTAGCCCCTGTAGATCCCTGAGTAGTCTCCATATTAGTCCAAATACTTGAAAATCTAATTAGCCAAGGCCAGGGCAGGGTCACGTGTGATGGGGAGTGGGCCATGTCTTCCAGAGGTTGGGGCCCAGCGGACCCTGAGCCTCTCCTTGTATATTACCCTTGTCAGTATCCCACTCGAGTCTGGCCCATGAAGGAGTCACCACTTGAGGCCTCAACCCCTTCAGAGCTTTACTGCTTCTGTGTTGATGGACGAGGGCCCACGATCATCCAGTGTGTTCCCCTGTCCGAAAAGGAATGCCTTTGATGATAACAAAAAGATGAAATCCCCCAGCCTCTTTTTAATACTTGCAGGGCCAGCTTTCATCAGGGGCTTGCATTTGAGGTAGCCCACTTGCCTTGGATCACTTCTGCTTGTTCAAAAATGCTACAGGTGGAGCTGAAATTGGCTTTCCTCTATCTTTTACTCTCTGGTCTTCTTCCTGCCATCATTGGCCACCCAGAATAAGTAGTTCCCTCTTTTATAGGACAATATTTGAATTACTTGAGCTCTTTGTTTAAGGCTTTATCTTTTCATAGTAAACTGGGACATGGATGTAATTACCAGAGTGGGGGACAGAAGGCAGGGAAGGTGAGGGAAGCTGATTTGGTTTGACGAGCAGTTGGGGGAGCGTGGATAGGGAAGCCAGCACTAAGTTCACATTCTGAACTGCAAGCCCTTTTTGATCATGTCTTTCCTTTACTGATTTTTATAGGAAAGCATGTCTGGCTTGGCCCTTCCTTTCTGTATTAGTTTCCTAGAGCTGCCAAACTGGGTAGCTTAAAACAACAGAAATGTATTCTCTCTTTTTTCTCAAATGCTTATTTATTTATTTAGAGACAAGGTCTCACTCTGTTGCCCAGGCTAGCGTCTAGAGTGCAGTGGTGTTATCATAGCTCACTGCAACCTCGAATGCTTGGGCTCAAGCGATCCTCTGGCCTCCTGCCTCAGCCTCCTGAGTAGCTGGGAGGCCACCATGTCTGGCTAATTGTTTTATATTTTGTAGAGATGGGGTCTCACTGCATTGCTCGGCCTGGTCTCAAACTCCTGGCCTCAAGTGATCCTCCTGCCTCGGCCTCCCAAAGTGCTGGGATTGCAGGCAAGAACCACTGCGCCCGGCCTTGCAACCTCTGCATTGCTACCATCATCATCACCATCATCATCAACATCAGCATCATTGCCTCCTCTTTCAGCCAAGAGAATTAGGCCACCGGGGCAGGAGCGTAATACCAGACCCAGGGTAGAGCACAGCCCTCAAGAATTTCTGCTTTCAGCTCTTCCCAAACCCTGTGGCCAGATTATAAGTGACTTACTCTCTGCCAGCTGCCAACAGTGCTTTTGTCCGCTTGGAGGGGGTGGGGTGGGGCAGGTCTCTGAGAAAAATGTGCCTTCCACCTAGTACTTTTCAATCAATACAGCATTTATGCATGCTTTGGGATTAGAATAAGACATCCAACTTTTTTTTTTTTTCCAGAAAAGCATTTCTGTTGCATCAGACCACCAAAGCATTTCCCCTCTCTTTTTTCGGCCACCAAATATTTTTATGATTTTCCACATAAACAGCTAGGGAAAATGCTAGCAGCCACTCAGGCGGCAGTGGCAGGCACACTATGTCTCCCATGAGAGTAAGGGATTTAAAAACAACAACGACGACAACAAAATAAAACCAAAGCTGGGGGGTGGGCTGGGGATGGCAAGAGAGTGGTAATTAAGATATAAGGATTTCTATGAATTCTTCCTGGGAATTCTGGGATAATAAGCTAGAATTCACCATGTGGCTTTGGGCAGTGAGTGTTGCCTTTTGAAAGATTCAAACATTTGCAGATGAAATTAGCCATTGGCCAGGTTAGGAGGTGGGTGTGGAGCAGCAGCTCCACCCACCTGAGGACTAGCCCTGGGTCCACCAAATCTGGTTCTTTCTGGCCCCCTCCCCCGGCCACTTACTATGTGAGAGTCAGATAAAGTTAGATATCCACCTCCTGAGTGATACTGTGTGGACATGACCAAGAGCTCATGGTCGCTATTGATTATTTGGTCTTCCCTTTTTTCTTTCTTATTTCCATCCCTGGCCAGCTTTCCCAGAGACATAGCGGGGCCTCTTGTTGCCAGCCAGCTGCTCTGTGCTGAGAGATTTAAAATCCTGCAATTGATTCTGACTGTGTGCGGAACAATAGGCGTCTGAATCTGATTTATTAATCTTCTGGAGAGTGAGGGGGGTGGTCTTCGGGTCCAGGCTGTTTACTGTGATGACAATGGGCAGGGCTTGGACTTGCATTTCAGCTAGGTTTATTATGGCCCGGGGTGTCCCGACCCGCGGGGTAGTCAACGCGGACCCTGGAGGAGGGAGCGGGAATTGGGAGAGGCAGGAGACACAAGAAATGGAGACAAGACAGGAGTCTGATCAAGTCTCGTTTATTGGCAGGA
>NW_012136192.1:758735-781323 GCF_000956105.1 Propithecus coquereli
TCTGTGCTGAGAGATTTAAAATCCTGCAATTGATTCTGACTGTGTGCGGAACAATAGGCGTCTGAATCTGATTTATTAATCTTCTGGAGAGTGAGTGGGGTGGTCTTCGGGTCCAGGCTGTTTACTGTGATGACAATGGGCAGGGCTTGGACTTGCATTTCAGCTAGGTTTATTATGGCCCGGGGCATGGGAGCCACGGACAGAGGGTGTGCAGTGAGGTCCCACTTGCACAGAATCAGAGAAGATATGCTGAAGGAGCGGTGGGAGGGATGGGAGGTTGACTTGGGCAATCCCCAAATGCGTGACACAGCTAGACGGTGGGTGTATTTCTTGGTATATATGCTCAGCACGATTTATTCTGTTGTCTCTCCTTTGTGGTTGAATCTCTAAGGTCTCTGAAAGACGTACAGTGGATTTGCATGGCCAATACATTCCTGCTTAAAAGCAGGTGGCTGGCAGGCATGTGGGTTAGGGCTTACGCTCAGCTCTAACAAATCCAGGTTAGGAGAGCAGGGTAGAGATGTGGCTTCACTGTGTCACTAGACTGAGTGACTGGATGCTTGGCAGGTGCCTGGCCATAAAGCCAAAGCATCTTGGCTCACTGAGATGTGGAGAGTCTTAGTATTTGAAGATTTGCAAATGGAAGACAGAGGCAAACCAGTGCATCGCATGGTTAGGAGAACTGGCTTTTGCATCAGAGTACCTGGGTCCAAATCCTAGCTCTGCCCTCTGTCGGCCATGAAACGTGGGGCAAGTTACTTAATCCCGCCAAGGCTCTGATTCACCATCTCTAAAATGGGGATAATAAAAGAATCCATTCCATGAGGTTGCTATGTCCCTAGAGGGCAGAAGCAGGAGCAGATGGGTAGAGACCACAGGGAGGCCCATAGTGGTTCCAGAAAGACTATTCTGCTAGAATTGTAGAAAAAGGGAACAGGAAGAAGGAAGGAGGGAAGGAAGGAGGGAAGGAAGGGGGAGGGAGGGGCATATATATACTTTATATACTAATACATATATACAATACACATATATTTTGGTGGGCAAATCGGCACAGGACAGTGACGTGTCAAATGAAAGCAGGAGGTGAGTGCAGCCCCAGCCTGGGTTAACTTCAGCATTGAGAGAACAAAGTCCAGGGAAGCCTCCCCAGCCGGCCGCTGTCCCCTGAGAACAAGAGAAATCTTATTGTCTCCTTTCCCTCCCTTGCCCCCAGGGTGGCTGGACCCCACGCCAGGGATGGTGATGAAATGATGGACTGACATTCTCGAAGGCTGTCCTGGGGAGCTGTTTGGGCTGTCTTCAAGGAGAGCTTCCAGATCAGATCCCTCAGGAAACAGCCTGGCACTGTCTGCAAAGCAGCAGCTGCCCAACCAGGAACAGCCTGTGCGGCCAGGCTGGTGTCTTCCTCCCCATCACAGCCTCCCGAGTGGCCTTTGCCCCACTCTGGCTTGGAAAAGGACAGTCTTCTATAAATAGCTCTTTCTCTGGCTCGGAGGCTTCCTTCTTTTCCTCTTTCTCCTCCCTCATCTCTCCAAGCTACCTGGTTGATGCTGAGTCTATGCCAATCACCCGCTTCTCTCTACTTGGGCCATCACCAGCCTAGTGCTGGCCTCCCCGTCCGCCCTCTGCCCCCAGCGGCCCTTCCGCCCGGCGCCGCGTGCAGCTGTGGGAGCCTCCCAGACCATGCAACCTTGACCTCTTCGGTCCTGACCTCCCCACCGATAGACCTGCCCTCTTACAGCCTTAGGTTCCTTATTTCTAAAGTGGGGCCTCGCTGCACATCCAAGAGACAGTGGACGCGAAGCGCGTAGCACAGGAGTGCAAGCGGTGACGATCCCGTTATTACGATTGTCAGATGCGGGATGCGAGGCCGCAGGGTAAGAGTCCAGCCTGGAAAGAGGCAGCACAGACCGGGAGCGTAAGACAGGGCAGGGGAGAGAGGGGGAGGCGCGGGCGACGCGAAGGGAGTTCATGCTAAAGATACTTGGCGGCAAGGGGCCGCAGGCCTGTGGCTGGGCGCCCCGCCAACCGCGAGCCTCATTTCCATGCGCGGGTCGGCCTGCGGCGCGCTGAGAGCTGCCTGTCGCACAGCTTCGCCGGGAAGGTCTGCCCGGGTCCGCGGGAGGTGGGCTGCGTGCCTCGGGCTGGGCGCGGCTCCCACCAGAGGCAATTAGCAGGCGCGCGGTCCCCAGCGCGAGGGCAGGAAGCGGCCCCCGGGCACCTCGGGGCTGTGCGAAGTGATGGAGGTGAGATCTGTCCGTGGGGCTGCCGCACATGGCTGTGCGGTTATAAATGCGCACAGACCGCTCGTGGAGCGCTGTGGGGGCCCGCGAGCTGTGCACGCAGCTCTGTGTGAGGTGTTAACGCACACAGAGGCGCCCCCGGTGCGGGGCTGCGGCTGTGGGGAGGGCTGGGGGCAGCGCCCCCTCGGGTGATCTCAGGCGAGCACGTCCCTGCTGCTGCGCAGGGCTGCGCACACTCGCCTCCGGGCTTGCTCGGCGTGCACGTGGAAGAAGTGTGAGCCAGTCTGGGGCTCCAAGCGCTGCTTGGGAGATCGCTTTCTCTGGCTGGAAGGCATCCTTCTCTTCCTCTTCTCCCTCCCTCCAAAGCTACCTGGCTGAGTCTGATTCTATCCCAATCACTCCGTTCTCTCTACTTCTGCCATCATTACCCTAGTCCTGGCCTTATGTCCTTTCCTTTGCACTCAGCGGCCTGCTGGTAAATGTTTAATCACTGATTCCCTGGGGGACAAAAAAAAAAAAACAACAAAAAAGTAACACGCCCTGATTTGTAGCATTTGTCAATTCCTGTGGTATAAATATTCCCACCGTGGTCAATTTCAAGCTACCCACGTGAGGTCTGCTGAATACAGAGTTAGGAAGAGATACCCCGTAGTATGTGATTATATAGCATCTCCATCAGGTGGATGCACTTGACGTAAATAATCTCAAAAGCAAAGATAATAGTAAAATGTCATAAAATAATGAAGTGATGAGCTTTTGAGTATTACCTTTGTTTTAAATGTAATTTATTTAATTGTAATTATATTAATATATAGTATAATTTCAAAACAATGGCGGTGTTCAACAGCTGTCTTACGAACACTCTTGAATATTGAACGATCTGCCTTTGTGGGCTGGTGTCTGCAAGTTGCAGGGTAACACCACCTGCGTGAAAGCCACCGTCTCTTGCCCAGCCCCCTGCCCACAGTCTCTCTTCATTCCTGAGTTAATACTCCTAAAATACAAACCTGGTAATGTTTTTGCTCAATTTAAAACTTTGTGAATTCTTGTTTCGACCCAGACCCCAGCCCCGCTCTCACACTCAACCTCTATTTACCAACTAGACTCTATGTTTATGTGTCTTTAAGACTTCGCTAAGGCTCTTACACCGCAGAGTCACCTTTACTCTCATCCCTAACCCATCCCTCCGTCTTCACCTGGGGAAAGCCAATTCATCCTTTAAGACAGGGGTCTGCAAACTATAGCCCGGGGGCCACAGCCAGCCCACTATCTGCTTTTCTATGGCCCATGAACCAAGAATAGTTTTTACATTTTTAAATGATTGGAAAAAAAAAAACGAGAAGAAAAGTGATATTTCATGACACATGAAAATAATGTGGAATTCAAATTTCCGTGTCGATACATAATGTCATATTGGAGCACAGCCACACCCATTCGTTTGTCTATCATCTGTGGCTGACTTCGTGCTACAATCTATGGTAGAATTGAGTAGGTGCAGCAGAGACTGTATGGCCTACAGAGCTTCAAATTTTTACTATCTGGCCCTTTACAGAAAAGATTCAAGACTCAGGTCAGAGGTTGCCTCCACCTTGAAGCCTCCCCTGACTTCTCTGGCAGAGTTAGCCATTTCCTCCTCTGCACCCGTGTCTCTTCTCTCCATTACCATGATCACCACTAGTAATTATTTGTTTACACATCTATTAGCCCAAGGCACCTCTAGCATGGTTGGTGAGTTTTAGCTATTAATAACTTGATACCACCTACAACTAACCTTGTGTCGAGCACACAGTAGGTGCCCAACCAATATTAGCTGAATGAATTAAAAAAATGAGCAGTGTCTTTTCTTTTCATCCTTTTCATCAGCAGTAGAATGGAATACCTTCTACTATATTCTGCCTATAATTTGATTGAGATAGAAGACACGGTGAACATGAAACAGTTCAGATTAATGTTGTCAAAATCATGAGATGGCTGCTTTGGTATCCTTGCTGGACCCCTGTCTGCCTCCACTGGAGCACTGGAAAATGTAAAACGAAAAGAGAATACATGTGCGCTACTGACTTCACTTGTGGTTAACCCCCTATTTGAGTCCTGGGTTTGCCCACATGGGTGAAGCTCTATCCTGATTCATGCCTCTTTTTCCTGTTGGCTCTCTTCATTGGATTCTGTCCCTGCTTTTCTCTGCTGTCCTATGTATCCTTCAGAATCTACTTTAAAAGCCTCCTCTTCCAGGAAGCCCTCCCTGCTTTCCCTTACCCGACTTAGGGTGCTTTCTTTGGGTCAAATATGCATAAAACTTAAGGAGATATAAAACTATGCATTTGCTCATGTGCTTCATAGTGATGATTCTGTAGGCATTTCATATTCAAATGTTTTCTCTCTCCAGTGGGATAGATTCCTTCTTTCACTGAATGAATCAACCAGTACATACATGTGTTACGTATAGAGCTGGGGGCTAGAGATAGAAGAATGAAAAAGATATAAATCTGCTTTTAAGGAGCTCATGATCCAAGAGGGTGGGTTTTAATTAAACTGAGATCTATGGGTTCCTGTGGGTTTTGTGCAGAGGCTGAGTCTTGTAGGGTGGGGGTGGCAAGGCCTGCAGGGATGAACAGATGAACAGGTAGCCCCCTGCCCCCTTGCTTCAGTTAGGATGCTCCAATCTTTAACTGTTTCTTATTGAGGCCTCAGCAGAAAGGCTTCTACCACTAGAACAAGTCTGGAAATAATTTAGTTGTGGCTCAATTAGAGGCAACTGGGCCCCTTCCTGAAGGACCTTGTAAGGTGACAGAGCCCTTTTCCATAGGACCTTGTTGGGTATAAATGGGCCCCGTCCCACAGGACACTGTAGAGAGGTGACTGGTTCTGGTCCTGTGGGCCCAGGCACCTTGCGTCCCTTAGTGAGGACTTTGGATTTTATTCTGAGAAAGACTTTGAGCTGAAGAGTGATACGACCTGAGACATGTTTGACAGCATCACTCTTTGAAGAGCTCCCATGGAGGAAGAGGCCAGAGTAAAAGCCAGGAGAACAATTAGGAGACAGTTGCCAAAATCCCAGCGAGAGATGCCGTGGCTTGGACCAGCGTGCGGTCTGGGAGGTGGCTGGAAACGTCCAGATGCTGGAATCAGTTTGTTGGGAGAGCCAGCTGGTTTTTCCGATCACATAATGTTCATGACAAGAGAAGGCAAAATGGTATGAAAGTACTCCCAGCATGTAGTAGATGCCAAGGGAAGAGGCAATTAAAACTGATCGGGGGATTAGGGAAGGTCTCTCAGAGGTCACTTCTGAGCGGAGCCCTGGAGGCCGAGTGAAGTGGCAGAAAGTGGGGAGACGGGGAGAGTATTTGGGATTGGGAGCATAGTGTGAGCCAAGTCACAGAACTACAGCTGCGCTAGGGAGTGGGAGTGCGTGGGGAGTGGAGAGTTGGTGGCAGGGGAACGGAGGGATGCAGGGGAGGTGGGCCTGCGTCATGGAGGGCCTTGTTGGCCAAGCAAAGGATTTAAGACCCTTTCCCCATAGGCAGTAGGGTGACATCGATGGTTTTTGGTGATGAATGACATTGTCTTTGATAGCAGCGTCAGAGGTCATCTTCAAGGTCATGGAGGTGCAAGATAGGAAGCCACTGTAATGGTCCACGTGCTGGAGGCTAAAGATCTAGACCAGGGACTGGCCGTGTGCATGGAGAGGAAGAGATGGAGTCTGGTGAATTTTCTGAGGCAGCATTTGCAGCATAACTGATTGTTGTAAACCAGGAAGGTTGGGGGGACTAGAGGTGGCATCACAACTTCTGGGCTCTGTCTCTGGGTAAGTGGTGATGAGCCGGCTACCAGAGGCCAGCAGGTTACCGGGTAAGGGATGGGGAGTCCAGTTTAGGACCTGATGAGTGTAAATATGTATGCATAGAAATGCCTTAAATGAATGAAAGAATGAATCAAGATCAGACTCTGAGTTTTGTGGCAAAAGAGTAAAATATCTCATGGGGGCCCTGGCTGGCCTGACCCAGTCTCTCAATGGTATGGATTAAACTGGACAATTTACAGCAACCGCTGTAAGGATGCTTCCCCCTGCCCAGCAGGCAGGTGCTGTGAAGAACCCAGGGGTTGTGGGGGAAGGCATCTGGTTTTTTGATGATTTTTAAAAATAAATTTTAACCAAAGCATAACACAACATGCAGAAAACAACACCAACACTAAACATACAGCTTGAGGAATTTTCACAAGGTTATTGCACCTTTGCAGCCAAGATCCAGATCAAGAACAGAACATTACTGGCACCCTGGCACCCGGCTCTCTAATGCACATGGTGGCTTCCTCTGCATGGCCCAGGCGCTGTGCTAATGGTCTTGCCCAGAGTTAAGTCTGGACTGGGGAAAGCCTAAACTCCTGTCCCCGGGATCTGGGCAGGGTCAAAGTCGTGGGAGTAGGCAGCTCTCCTCTGAACTGTGCCCTCCTCTACTCCTGCTGTCCCCAACAACCCCAGGGGCCTGGGCCTGCAGCCACCAGTGCTCAGGGCCAGGGTCTCTGGCCCCAGCCACGGAATTGAGCAACAAGCCGCACCTGTCAGATCAGGTCTCTGCATCCCTAGGCCCAGATGTGAGTGGGATAAGTCAGAGCCCTGAGAAGGTCTCTTTGAACCTCCATGATGTTTGAAGCAGAGTAATTATAAACCTCGTTTTGACAAAATAATAATAATTGCAGTTACTTACCATGCATTTACTCTGAGCCAGGAGCCAGCGTAAACACTGGGCACCGGCCTCCTTTAATCCTCCCGTCCCCCTCTGAGGTCGCTGCATGTGTGTTTTCAGTGGGGACATACGCTTGCGCACACTATAATCATACATGCAGTGAAATTCTTGTTCAAGGGCAATTTTCTATAACAGATTTTCTCTTCCCATGACCCTCTTCTTCTCTAGGAAGGTGGGGGCAGGGAAGAAAATAAAACAAACCCTAAATTTTAGTTCAATCAGGTAACCTTAGCCCAGGCTGGTAACTAACAGTCTCTTTTGGAGCTGACCTTCCCCTTGGGTGATTCAGGCGTCTGTTCTGTCCTCAGGGAGCCTCCTGCCCCCTGTTCCTGGCTGGAGGGCCTGGTCAGCACAGCTCCGCTTGGCGTTGCATCTTTGCAAGGGGCGTGGATGTGCTTGTCACAGAGATGGGCTCCCAGCCGAATTTGATGGGAGGGATTCCTGCCTCTACCTCCATGGCCCCACAGAATCAATAGCACAACGGTGGCATCCAGGACAGGGCAGCACTGAGGCAGAGGTCGTGGGTTTCCTGGGAGAAGGTTGGGCCAGGGTCTCTGGGCACGAGAGGCCAGTGACCAAAGGGTAAAGTGAGCAGCAAGTGGCAGACGACATCAGCCTGGGGACATGCTCCGAACATGCAGTGTGGAGGAGGACTCGGGGGCTATGGCTGCCCTTCCCCGCTAGCGAGCGCCACCTGTCATCAGTGTCTGTCTGCACAGCCCTGGCCCTGAGGCAGGTGGGAGCTGGTGCCCTCTCACTGAGTCTGTAATTGTTAATTAGCATCCTTCCACCTAGAGCTCTGATGAAATGTGGGCCATTCGTTCCAGAAATTGAGGTTGGGATGTGAAAAAAGACAGGGACCTGTTGATGCCCTGACAGCCTAAACCTGGCCTATTTTCCCCAGTCGTGGGACAGACATCACTCAGGCTCTCTACCTTCCCCACCAGGTGCGAAGCCAGGAAGGTGATGTGCGCTATCCCCTAAGGACCCACACCGGAGGTTTTCTTGGAACCACTGCATCTTAAGTGGAAGGGGACAGATTCTCCAAGGTGTCAGGTAGATTTTCTGGGACTGGTCATGGTAAGAGCAGAGCTACGATGGTATATTGGGTGGCGCGTGAGCGTGCCTGGCTGGCAGCCCTGACCTTGGGGAAGCCGGCTGCGCTTAGATTGATTGCAGCTGGGGGCTGCTTTGGCCTCCAGGAAGACATGGATGCCAGGGTTCCATATTCTGCTGGAGGCAAGTCTTTCTCATCACTGCTAGCCACTGCCAATGGAGGGCGACAGAGCCTGAGGCTGGATGCACTCCCGGCTCCTATGTAGGCAGAGCACAGAGCACTCAGGGTGTGCATGAAACCACCCCAGGGCATGGCTGGAGTCTGGCCATGGAATGCCAAGACACACAGGAGCCACTGTTCTAGCCCAGGTCTCCAGGTACTGGGGCTCCAGGGAATGAATGCCTGGACATTACCTCGTCCCCAAGAACCACACAGCACTGTGCACAGGCCGGGGTGGTGGAGAGTAGAACTGGGAAATGGGATGGAACAGGCTCACGGCATGTGGAGTGTGGCTCCAAAAGACACTGCTCAGAGGTAAAGCCAGAGTCAAGAACTACTAGATGGTAGAACAATGCATCATTGAAGAGGCTGAGTGGGAGACAACAAGGAGGTTATCTGGCAAGATGAACCACAGGTTTGAAAGAGTAGGGAGGTGTCAAAGACTGGAGCATTCCCTGAGGTGTTGAAATGAGACACACACAGGGGTTTGGTGGAGTTTTTTTATAAGAAATTGATCAGTTTAGATCATCCATCTGTCCACCCATCCATCCAACCATCCAACCATCCATCCATCCATCCATCCATCCAACCAACCATCCATCCATCCACTAAATCGTTCATTTATTCAACATCACTGGCGACGTGCATGGCATTGTGTTGAGAACAGTGGGGGCTATAAAGTAAAATAAGGCCAGTCCTCTGACAGTCTCTATTTCCCAAATACAGCCTGTCGTAGTACCACATCTTGCATTAATACCTTATATCGTGCTGCCTCTTGTACCCATTTTAATAACAGTTACTATATTTCTGAATATCTACCATAGATGCCGCACTAGATGTTGTGCATATATTATCTCATTTAATATTCATGACAACCCTATGAGGGAACCAAGATCTGGAAAGTTTAAGGAATTTGTTGACGTGACTCACTCTGTCAGTGAGAGATAGAGCTGGGATCTGACTGAGATCGACTCTGAAGCAAATGCTCACACTGCCCTGTCCCACTGCCCCCTGCTCACTGGATCCTGGCGGTGGCTTCTCAACTCCTAGAGGGCATGGACTGGTGTCTACAGAGCAGGTCCTTTTAGGTCCAACACCGAGAGTTGAGGCAGTTCTGTGGGAAAAAGCAAACCCACTGTCTCATGGACAAAAGGGCCTGTACTCTTACCTGGTTCATGTATTGGGTTTTTGAGCAAATTTTGTATTATTTTATAAGCTTGCTCATCTGTAGTAGAGTAGTCCTCCCTCATCCACAGGTTCACTTTCTGTGGTTTCAGTTACCCTCGGCCAACAGTGGTCTGAAAATATTAAATGGAAAATTCCAGAAAGAAACAATTATTAAGTTTTAAATTGTGTGCCATTCTGAGTAGTGCAATAAAATCTTGCACCATCCCATTTTTCCTGCCTGAGACCTGAATCATCCCTCTGTCCAGCACGTCTGTGCAGTATATTACCTGCCCATTAGTCACTTAGTAGCTGTCGTGGTTATCAGGTCGACAGATCACGAGAAGAAGAAGGGTGAGTACAGTACAATAAGATATTTTGAGAGAGAGAGAGGCACATTCACATAGCTTTTATTACAGTGTATTTTTATAATTGTTCTATTTTATTATTAGTTGTTAATCTGTTGTTAATCTCCTACTGTGTCTAATTTATAAATTATCATAGGTATGTATGTCTAGGAAAAAAACAGTACATATAGGTTTAAGTATCCACTGGGGATCTTGGCACGTGCCCCCTGTGAATAAGCAGTGACTACAGTAAGTACCTAAGTTACAGGGTTGCTGTGAGCATTAAGTGAACGCACACAGGTGAAGCACTTAGACCTGCGCCTCGTGTATAGTGAGGGCTCAGTAAATGTGGGCCATTAGCACCGCCCAAGATTTTGTTTCCGCAGAGGTTCCCGTAGTTGACACCTGTGCAAACCTGACGCCGCAGCCCCGTCCTACTAGAGATGCAGAAACACGCGCAGAGAAGCAGACCCCTCCCAGGGATGTTCAGTGAACTCTGTGACCATGTGCTTTGGCAGCCTGCAATATCTGGAGAAATGTTTCTGGACAGGGAAGCCAGGCTTGCTGGGCAGATGATGGCACAAGGTGGCTCGACCCGTGAATGGCACTTGGTTACTGCCGGGAGCTGCCCCTTCCTTCCAGCTGTCCTTGGAGCGCACCTGGACCATAGCCAGCTCCCCTCGTCTGGGAGTGGGTGTCTGCTTTATGGCCTATCTGTGGTCCCATTCCTTCCCCTCTTCTGCTGGGCCCAAACTGAGCTCCCGCAGAGCAAGGATGACATCTCAGCATCTCTGGATCCCCAGGGCCTGGCACCTAGTAGGTGTCCCCTGTCTTTGGGAATGAGAAGGAGGTGCTCCGGCACTAAAGCAGTGGCTATGTGGCCTTGTATATGTGATGCCGATGTGAGGTCAAACCAATGGTAACTAACTGGGGTGCATCCGATGTTTGGGACTCTCCTTCGATGGCAGGGAATGGCAAGAGTGAGGTGACACTTAATGAAGGCTTGAGTGGGACAAGGGTATGGAGACCCAACCAGGACCCCAAGACCATTTGATTGGAATTGCTTGTTTCCGGTGCTCTTTCTTTCTTTAAGTTATGAGCTTCCTTAGGTCTTGAGGTCAGGGAGCATTGTCAATTTGTCTCTGTGTCCTAGTACCTTAGCACAGGGCCAGGCACAGGATGGGCAGATCCATGCATAGCTGTAGCCTGGAAAACCGCACATGTGAGTCTGCAATCCCCAAGCCAGTGGGGACCTCTTTGTTCTTCCTAACTGTTGCTTCCAGTCCCACCAGACAGGCCTCTTCTTTCCAAGCCATCCCTGGCCACTTCACTGTCCTCCCCGTCCCCTCCCCCTAGCCGCCCCCCCAACCCCTAATAGAAGCACAGGGAGACAGGGCTCTGGAGAAAGAGTCGCCTGCCCAGATTTGATCAAGACACGAGTGAGAGGCAATGATTTGTGAAGAAATCCTGGTCCTGTCTAATGGAATTTTCCCAAAATAAATTCATGTAAACAACTTCCCACAAAGAGGCAGTCAGGGGAGCTGAGTGTGTAAACAGCGTGAACAGTCGCAAGTACTATGGGCTCCAGGGGTGCTGTGTCGTCTGGAGCGGGGGCTGTGGGGAGACTCCCTTTAGCAAAACACCTTTGGCTCCAGTCCTTCTGACATCATAATGTCAGCCAATTCATTAAATTAAAAAAAAAAAATCCTTATTTTACTATCATCCCCCCAACACAGCAACACCACTTTGTAGCTAAAAGGACTGCACGATGAATTTAGTTGAAATATTTTATCCCATTTCAAACCCAATCAACCAGGAGACGATCTTCATACCTAGATAAGATGGGGGCGGCAGTGGGGAGGCTGCAGAAATAGAAACCCGTGTCTCTTCGGTGCTCCGTGATGCATGTGAATAAACTCACACAGTTCCTAGAATTAAGATGAAAGTCTGCTCTTCTTAAGACACTCAGAGGGACACCAAATTCTTGTGGCCCGGATGCCTCTGGCCACGTCCTAATGGAGAACTGTTGGGAGCTGGATTGCGGACAGCCGTGCAGACCAAGCTTCCGGAGGGAAGTGTGTGCAGGGAATCTTCGTGGGACACACCTTTCCCCCAGACATTTTTCCCAACCGAGTCTGACTTGCCCAAACCCGAGCTGTTTTCAGGATCTGGGTTTGATGACTTTTCCTCCCTCTTCCCATTCCTAGGGCCTGGAGAGAGACAACCTGGATTCAGCTTTGGGCTGGGCTACGGTTATGCCACCGTGAGACTTGTAGCAGATCATATAACTTCTCTGAGCCTCAGTTTTCTCTTCAGTACAGTGGGAACCCAGAAAACATGTCCAGCCCTGTGTACTTCATACAGTTATAAAGCGCAAGTCAGGAAATAGCTGCAACGTTGAGGGACTTTTATTTATTGTAATGAATTTGATTCTGAGTTTTGCTTAAGCCCTGTCTTGGCACAACTGGGTTTTGATGAGAACCTCACTATCTCTGCAATAGTCAGAGCAGGGAAACTGAAGGGGTGGACCCCTCGCTGTGGGCGGAGCATACTTCCCTACCCCATTCACGTTGGCTTGGCTGTCTGACTGGTTTTGGCCGATGGGATGTTAACAGAGTGCTCAGAGGCCCTAAACGTTCTCATGCAATTTGGTCTCGTGTACAGTACTCCTGAGATCTGTTGCGAGCAGAACATGCCCTGGTAGCCGCTGGTCCAAGAAGAATGACACACAGATACCTCCGAACCCAGCCCACTGCCTGGAGCCAAGCACAGCTGACCTGTGGCCTGCCGCAGAGTGACCCCAGCCTCCGCGTAGACCTGAGAGTGACAGAAATAAATGCATGTGGTTGTAGGTCACTGAGTTCTGGGAAGGTCTGTTACGCAGCATTATTGCAATCACACAGGCTGACAGTGGCAGTGAGGATAACACAGGCCGTCCTCACCTTGCCCAGTTCCATGGCAACTGAGATTTGCAAAGTGAGAACACGGTACTGCTAGCCACGAATTTCAGTTAACATGGTACCTTACAAAGAGAGGAGGCCTGTAATCGTCGATAATAACACATAGCCCTTTTAATAAGTGTCAGAGCTCCTACATGTGTAGAACGCTCAACACCTATGGTGACAGAAGCAGAAATAAGATGCCACATAGCTTAATGGCTAAGAGCTTGGCCTCTGAAGGCAGATAGTTTTAGACTTGAATTCTGACTTTGCCACGCTCAAGCTTTGTGCCCTAGGACAAGTTACTTAGCCCTTCTGAGTCTTAGGTGCCTCATCTTTTTTTCCTTTCCCTCTCCCCTCTGTCTCTGGGCCTCATCTTCGAAATGAAGTTCATAATACCTTTCTTGAGAAGGGTATGTGGTGTTAATGTTTTTAGTACAGTGCCTGCCACCTTGCGAGTGCTTAAGAAGTTGATGAATTAGTTTTAGCTATTGTTCTGGACGTGAAATAATGTTTATCTATTTCCATAAAGCAATGTCTCCATTAAGGGCCAAACATAGTGAAGAATGTAAATGGCTGTGGGGAGATGTAGGTCCCATTGCTGAGAGCCTTCTGTCGGGGGAAGAGAATCCTGTTCCTGCATGGGGCATGGGCTCCAGGCAGCCTGGACTGCGTGAGGGGGACCCAGCCCTGTCTCCTGAGTGAGGTGATTACACCCTTCAGCATTCTCATGCTCCATTCTCCATCAAAAGTCCTCTTTCTGGCCAGGCGCGGTGGCTCACGCCTGTCATCCTAGCACTCTGGGAGGCCAAGGTGGGAAGATTGCTTGAGTTCAGAAGTTCGAGACCAGCCTGAGCAAGAGACCCTGTCTATACCAAAAATAGAAAAATTAGCCAGGCGTTGTGGACTGTGCCTGTAGTCCCAGCTACTCGGGAGGCTGAGGCAGGAGGATCGCTTGAGCCCAGGAGTTTGAGGTTGCTGTGAACTATGATGACACACTGCACTCTACCCAGGGTGACAGAGTGAGACTCTGTCTCCAAAAAAAAAAAACAAAAAACAGTCCTCTTTCTCCCTTGTCACCAGGAGCAGCTGATAGACCTCTGGGAAACAGGGATGCTTGGGCCTGAGGAAGCGAAGAGGAGTCGCGGAGTAGAGAAGGGGCCATTTCTTCAGGACTGGTGCCTGTGAACTGGGGATCGAGGACTTACTCACGCAGCGGACCCTCCTCCTTTCCTTTGGGCTGGCGGCACGGCCTGGCCTTCGTGCTGTCACTGCTCCCCAAGCTGGACACTTGAGGCCCCTTCCCCCATCGACTCTGGCCAAAGCTAGTAATGATGATGATTAATGATGATGACAAAAGGAATAAGTTACATTTCAGAGCAATGTATAGTTTACTGTGAAGGACATTATTTGATTTAGATTTTCACAACTCTACGAGGAAGGCAGGACAGATTTTTAACCCCATTATTGGAAAAGCAGCAAGTAAAAATTTCAGCCCACAATTTCAGATGTGCAAATAGTCAACTTCAATTTCTATTTCAAGCTCCCATTGTGTGGTGGGGATAAAATTCGGTCGTTGGTCACTTCTGTTTCCCTGCAGCCCCTGTGCCGTCCTACAGTGTTTCCCTGGGGGTTTTGTCCAAGTTCCAAGGGGCAGACCTGTCTTTGCAGGTCCCCGCCGAGATGTCCCTTGACCTATCTGGCCCTTGGCTACTGCGGCGTGTGGTCACTGTCGTGTCAGCCGTTCCTTATTCTCCGTTGCAAGAGTCCGGCTCTCTCCAGCTGACTTCTGGGCCCTCCTTTTCTGGACAGGACACCGTCTCCTCCAGGGGCCCATTTGGGAAATGAGGCAAAGGTCTCTGCTGTTCTCAGATCCCACAAACCGAGATAAGATGAGCCCGTTATTTGCCCATCCTGCCCTGGTCACAACCAAGGCTTTATTCATCAGCTGTATTAATGAAGCCACTTTAGATGCTAATCCCAAAAATATGTGATCATTTAAACACTGTAGAAACTTACTAATCAGTCACATGAAATCCAAAATGGGTGTTCCTAACTGGCAGGTGGCTCTCTGGGCACCTTCAACCTGTAGCTCCCTCATCTTCAAAGCGTGGCTTCCAGAGTGGCTGGGTTTGGCGGCATCAGGCCAGGGGACTAAGCAGGAGCATGGAAGAATCAAACAGGGAAGGCTGTTCAGGTCCGGGCCTGAAGTGCCACGCATCAGTGCTGACAGTGTTCTGTTGGCCGGAACCCAGTCCCACAGCTATGCCCACCTGCAGAGGCACCTGGGAAATGTAGCCCACCTGCACGCTCTGGCCAAGGGGAAAAGGGCTTGGGAAACAGCTAGCATGTCTCTGCCCCACCATTGGTTCTTTACATGGGAGGTAAGGGGGTGTCCTTTAGTCAATCTTGGATCAAGCAACCTAATTCTGATTCATCATGGAATTGCTATGTGCTGAGATTCCAGGGTCTATCTATTTTTGAAAATCAAAAGACTTTTCTTTGCTTCTGATGTCGTTTTCCTTCCCTGAAGAAATAGATGCTGAAAAGTCCAGTGCCCAGTGGGGTAAGGGACCTGAAATACAGGCAATACCAGAGGAAAACACATCCGCGAGTGCTTCGCAATCTCAGAGGTAAAGTGCTTGGTGACGACTGCCCAGCTAGTCAGTGACAGAATCCAGGGCTGTGTAATACAGGAGGCCTCAACGAGCTCTTTGTTGGAGACTCCCAATCTGTGACATCTGGCAAACCAAGAAACCAGGAGACGCTCAGTTCATCCTTACTCTGGTGTGTGATGTCTGGACCAAGGACATTTGGACACACTTAATGACGTGGTGAGGATGAAACAGGTGAGCTGAGAGACCTGAGAACTTCCAGGAGCCTTTCGTGGGGATCTGCATCCCAGTGGATTTATGCTTTCTATCTTTTTTCTTTTTCTTATATATATATATATATATATTATTATTTTTTTAAACAAGGTCTCATTCTGTTGTCTGGGCTGGAGGGCAGTGGCATCAGCCTAGCTCACTGTAACCTCAAACTCCTGGGCTCGAGCGATCCTCCTGCCTCAGCCTCCCAAGTAGCTGGAACTACAGGAGTGCCCCCCAAGCCCAGCTAATTTTTCTATTTGATGTAGACATGGGGTCTCGCTCTTGCTCAGGCTGGTCTCAAACTCCTGGCCTCAAGCAGTCCTCCCGCCTCGGCCTCCCAAAGTGCTAGGATTACAGGCGTGAGCCACCACACCCAACCCTGACTCTTGATCTTACTTGACATCTGCTCCTCCTTCAGTCTTTCCCCAGGCGAGATATCATCTCTGTCCTCCCCCTCCCTGCTCCCCCACACCCAGTCCGTCTGCGAGTGTGTCCCCGACGTCCCTGCATGAGCCCCAGCTACTTCCCTTTTGTAATCATTTCCTTTCTGATATCTTCGGTTCTGCTCCTACGGTCGTCAGCAGGGTGATCTTCTGAAAATGTAAATTAAGCCATGTCTGAGCAGGGTATCCTGTCCCCCAAATACGTCACTAACTTCCTACTGACTGAGAGTAAAACGCTTGGTTCCACGTGTGGCTCACAGGGTCCCGGGGAGCTGGCACCTGCCTGCTGCTCCAGCCCCCGCTCAGGGCCCTCTCTTGTTCCCCACAAGGCAGCCACGCTGTCCCTCTCCTTCCAGTTCCTGATGGCTCAGCGCTCTTGGCCGCCGCCGGGCCTTGGCACCTGTTCCCAAGCTCATCACCTCATCCTGCACATCCTTTCAGTCTCAGCTTAAAGGTCACTAGCCCTCAGCTAATTCCATCGCCTCCTCTTATTTCCTTCATCCCCTCCATTCATACTATCCGTTTTCTTCACGACGCTCATCACGGGGCGATTATACGATTATTCGAGTCCTTGCTTACTTTCAGTTTGTCTCTGCAGCAGAACGTAAACCCCGTGCAGCAAGGACCAGGTCCCTTTGGTTCACAGCTGCAGCTCCAGTCCTGGCACATAGCAGATGCTCAAGAAATGGCTATTGCTGTAGAACAGCTGATAGTTGCTGAGCTCTTGCTGTGGGCCGGGCAGTCTTCTAGGTACTTTGTTGTATTATTCTATTTAATCCTCACAACAGCTGTATTCTCCACATTATAGATAAAGAAATGGGGGCACCAAGAGTTTAAGGGACTCATCCAAACCCACCCAGCTGGGAGGTGGCAGAACTTGGATGTGGGCTCCAGGTCCCAGGCTCTTAACTGCCTTTCTCTGCTGCAGCTGAAGAGCGAATGAACACAGTAGGTTCTCAGGAAATGGAGCTACCTGGGGCGTAGTTTCCACTCTCTTCTCTTGGGACTGAGCAGCAGGGATGCTCAGAACCTGTGGGCACCCCCTTCACCATGGCACCCCTGTGGCTTGCCCCCATCCCAACCTCCTCCAATTGGTGGGTCAGAGGGACGCTGGAGCCTCAGGTAGTTTGGGGGTTGAGGGAGGCCGGTGGCTGCAGGACCCGGGGAAGGTGGGCCAGGACCTGGGGAAGGAGTCACACTGGGGCAGCCAGGGATGAGGGTATCACCGGTGCCAGGGCAGCGTGAGTAAGGAGGCGGCTTGCCTGGGTGTGTTCTGGGTGATGTGATACACAGTGCTTGCCTATCTGGGACCCTTGGGAAAAGGGACCAGAGTGGAGGATAAGCCAATTTAAAAAATGGCATTGAATAAAAAAAAAATTGCATTTCCTGAATCCCAGAGCAGAGGAAGCAGCTCAGAAGATGCAGCGGGTGGGTGTGGAGAAGCCACTTGGCAGACACTGCTCTGTCCCAACCTCTGAGCCATTCTTTGCTCAGGCTGTTCCCTTTGCCTCGGTCTCCCACAACCAACCCCTCCCACCATCCATGTCATGCTCTCTCGGTATCTCTCCCTTACCCCAGTTGGCCCCAACCTCTTTGGGTCAAGGACTGGGTTTCACGCATCCTTGTACCCCCAGGTCCTCACGGTGTGCTCAGCACTGGGTAGGTTCTTCCACATGTTTGTCGAACTGTTGAATCCGTCCAACTCGCCCAGGTTGAGAGGGTTACTTCCTCCTGGGTGCTGCTGTCCTAAACACTACTCATCTCTACCAGAGTGCCTGACCTGTTGCACTGAAGTATTCCTTATTTTTCTGGCTCCCCAGTTAGAAGGCAAGCTCCCTGGGGCCGGGAGCCGTGTCAAAGCCCTCTTTGTACCTCAGATGCTCAGCACTTTTGTTAAGTGAACGAACGAATGAATGAATGATCTCCTTCCTTGGCCAGTCCCCAAGAACCTCATCTTCTGAGGGGTGCGTCCCAAGCTGGTCTGACCGTGGAGCAGTCCCGGGCGCCCCAGAGGTGGGGAGGGGAAGATTACATGGAGAGCAGGGAGCCAGCTGGGTGTTTCTTCTTGGAAACTTTCCCAGGGCACACAAGACATATCCCAGGTATGTCTAAAGATCAGGTAATGCTTTTGGAGATCAGACACATGCCATTGCTTCCTAAATATAAAAAATTACCTTGAGTGTCTACTAGATGTCTGTCAGTGGACCTACATTTATTTCATTTTTGATACCTACAATCAGGTACCATTGTTTTCATTATACAGATAAAGATAAAGCTCAGAGAAGTGAAATGTCTTGCCTAAGGTGGGCTGAAACCAATGTCCGCCTTCTTGGCCACCACCAGTTTTTCTCCCCTCAGGGACTGATTATAAATAGTTCTGGTTATGCTCCATTCCTGGCTGTGGGGCCTCTTTCAACCAGATTCCTTTTTGGGGGCAGTCTTCTTTCTGTGACATGAGCTTCCCTGCTAGGCTGAGAAAGTCCAAAGCCGCGGGCGAGATTTGCCAGATCTTATGGTGACCACCAGGTGGTGCTGTTGGCCCAACATAGAGCCTTACAGTCTCTGCCTCTTGGGGAACGCTAGAATTGCCTGAGAAAAAAGCTTGCCCTGATGTAAAAAGAGCCACCAGTCCTTGAATCTTACCGTCTGTCTAGACTGTTTCCATAAGTCGAAGCATTTGCGCCCCAAAACTGCCCAAGGAAGTTGTCATTCCCATTCCATGGAGGCTCAGAGAATTTAAGAAATTAGGATTAAGTTCTCAGTTACAAATTGAAGAACCGGGATTTGAAGCCAGGTCTGTTTGATGACAATTCTTCAGGTTCTTGGGGTACAAAAAAGTGGGGTGTGATCTGTGAGTTGCACAGCTGCCTTCCAGCCTCCACTGTACATAGCTGGAGATGGACTGTCTGGGAAATGCTTGTACAA
This sequence comes from Propithecus coquereli, assembly GCF_000956105.1. Classification (NCBI taxonomy): domain Eukaryota; kingdom Metazoa; phylum Chordata; class Mammalia; order Primates; family Indriidae; genus Propithecus; species Propithecus coquereli. The sequence continues at coordinate 777,688 of NW_012136192.1, forward strand.
TGTCAGGACCCTGGGCCAAGATTTAGGGAACCAGGTGGTCTTCCAGGGGTTCTTTGGTGGATGTGGGGGTCTTCGTGCCACCAGAGAGCACGGTGCCATTTCTTGTCTTGAGACATGCTGCTATTCATTGGCCTTTCCCCATCTCAGGGATTCTCTTGGTGGAAACAGCTTGTTTACCTAAGAGTTACGGGGTAATTCATGCACCCCCTCTGGAAAATGTCACTTGCATCTTCTTGTTTCTGAACTTACAAGTCAGCTTTCCTTTTTATTTTCCTCATTTTTCAGGGAGATACATGCTGGCCTAGACTGACAGTTGTAATTGCATACATGGAAACAGAAAATTCAATAATTTTTTTTGTCCTGCATAGGACAAAGGGAGATATAGGAGAAGATTATATTATTTATCAGAATAAGAATATTAATACTGCATTAACAAAGTGATTGGCAGCCACCAAGTCCTGGGAGACGGGTGGGAATCTGGCCCCGGCACGGTCACACTGGCCGTGATGAAAGCTCCGGTGTGCGGTCTAGGATGTGCTGGGGATGGTAAGCGGTTTGTTTCTAATCCTCAAAAGAGCCAGTTAAGAAGATACTATTGTCGTCATGTAATAATTGACGGGGGACACGCAGCTTCTTGGTTCAGAGAGTGGGCTCCAGAGTTGACTGGCGGACCCGGGTCTGGCTGGCCCGTCTCTGCACTTGTAGGTGCCCCACTCTGCCCCTGCCCCCTGCAGCCGCCTGCCTCGAACCCACAGGAGCCCCGAGGGGGGCAGCCTGGCAAAGGTCACGCTTGAGTGGAGTGTTTTCAGGTGCCTTTGGGACCTGGGACTATTGACTGCCTGTTTTGCATCCGACACCTTTCCCATCTCTTGGGGCACCTCGATTCCTACCCTTCCTATGTCTTTTTGCCCAAACCGATAATTCCCACCTCCTTTCCCTAGCTGCTGCGGCCCCCACGGGCCCTTGCCCTTTGCACAGCCCGCTGCTGCCTCAGGACAGGGCACTGGGGTCAGCTCCCCATCCATGGCCTCCGTGCCGGTCCGAACCTTCTGCCAGAACTTACTCCCGTTCATGAAGATGCTCCTCCTCCTTCATCAATTTCCCACAGTCTCTTCCCCTAAATAAGCAAATAGAAAATGTCTGGGGAAAATCAAATGTTTTCTTGGTTTTCCAGAAGACGGAGGACCCCAAGGTTTCTTCCAAGTGGACCCCTGGATGCTCCAGGCCAAGACAAACGCGGCCTCTTCCTTGGGAATGTTCCTGGAATTCACTCCCGTGAGAGCTGGCTCCTCATTCTCCAAACTCCAGGCGTCCCACCCTCTCCCCACATGCCAGGGCCAGGCTGCTTGGGAATCCGAGCGAGGGAGAGGCCTGCGCTGGGCACGCTTCCTGGAGCCCAACAGAAATTGGTTGGTCCCTCTGTTGCGAAGCTCGAGCTAGGCATTTCCTGGTTTTTATTTCTAATCCTCACACCGACCCTGCAAGGTAAGTAACTTTGTCTCCATTTTACAGATGAGCTAACAGAGTACAGAGAGGCCGAGTAACTTGGCCAATTTGCTCAGAGATGAACTGGCGGAGTCAGAATCAGAACTCGGACTTGGAAGTGTTTGTTCTTTCCACGACTCCAGGAGGCGGGAGCTTGGGGTGGGGGTGTGGGCAGGGGCACCACAGAACGGACGGTGGCTTCATTTCCTAGGGCTGCCGTGACGAATGGCCATAATCTGAGTGGCTTATGGGTCAGGAGGCCAGAAGTCTGAAATCAAGGTGTCAGCAAGGCCACACTCCCTCCGATGGCTCTGGGAGGAGGAGCAGTTCTTCCTTGTCTCTTTCAGCTTCTGTGGGCTCCGGGCGTCTGTGGCTCGAGGCTGCACAATTCCCATCTCTGCTTCCATCCTCACGTGGTCTGATCTTCTCCATGCGTGTCTCCTCCGTGTGCATCTTATAAGGATACTTGTCATTGGATTTAGGGCCAAGCTGGATAATCCAGGATGATTTCACCTGGGGATCCTTAATTACATCCTCAGAGATAACTTTTTTCCAAATATGGTAAAATTCAGACCTTCTGGGACATGAACCTATCTTTTTGGGGGGCCACCATTCAACCCACTGCAGACAGCCAGCCTCCTACAGGGCAGCAAGAGCTCCCCAGTTCTCTGTCGTGAAGGTTGGGGCCAAGGAGAGTGAAAGCTCAAGGCACACAGATTTTTACTCACTGTGAGGAACTTTCTAGTAAGTCCCCCCAAGTTCCTGACCGAGGTGGCCTGTGTCCTGTGAGCAGAGGGAGGCTGGATCAGGGCCGACTTATCCTTCGGGCACCACAGACACAGTGCCGAGGGCATATAAAAGTACTTTTAGGGGCCAGTGAATGTATTTTAATTTTTTTTCAAATCAGAAAAAAAAACGTACTTTTAGGTCAAAGAAAATGTTTTATTATATAATATTAGTTTTTGTCTCTCTACCAATGCACTTGTAAAATATGCTTTTGCATATTTGTTTTATGAAGGAAGGAGCCCACAAAAGTCATGATGTGGCTCTGGCCAAACTACGCCCGAATGGGAAAGGGATGAGGCAGAGGGACCCTCAGCGCTGGAAGGGGCCTGTCACCATTCCCAAGCCCCTCATTCGTGCTCTGACACTTGTATAGTTGCTACAGCATCTCTTTGCCCCGGAATGAGCGCCCTCCACCTAGAGGACAAAGCCCTCTTGCAGGGACACCTGTTCTGGAGCTGACACATGAAGATGGTACCCCCTGGCAGGCTTGTCACGGAAGGCATCTGAATGGTGCCCACCGTTTGTGGGCACTGGCTAAAGATTAAGTCACAATAATAATGCACAAATCCCCTGACAGAGAGGGAAAGAGAACCAGCATTTCCTGAGAACCCACTTTTTGGGGGGCACTTTACAGGGTTATTTATTTGCACCATTTTACAGAGGAGGAAAGCGAGGCTCAGGGAGGTTAAGAAACGGTCCAGGTTCCTGGTTAGTCAGTAACAGACCAGGCCTGTGCAAAGCGAGTTCTGTCCGATTCTCGAGCTGGGTGTCTTTCCACTGCATGGCGCTGCCTCTAGGTTCCTGGACAGTGGTTCCAGAAGAGAAAGGCAGTGGATGGGAGCAGGGGGTGGGCAGGGTGGGGCTGGAGTTTAGGATGAACTTTCCTGTCCTGGATTTTTGGACGCAGGGGCCCAAGTGTGTTTGTACTGGAAGGAAACCGACTGGCAGCTCAGCGTGCCCGGAGCCATCATTCAGGCTGAAAGGAGACAGAGCTCGGCCTTGGGAGGCAGGACGTGGGGTTCTGTTGCTTCTGCAGCTGGCCGCTCCGTGGCCTGGAGAAGGCACTCCCGCATGCTGGGCTGCGGCATTCTCACTGGCGAAATGAAGGGAGGTGGCCGCCATCGCCAGCATTCCAGGACAGGATTCACCTGTTCTTGGGCCCGTCTGCCGCTTGTCTCCACAGCTAGCTTGGAGGCCCCTCAAGAGCAGAGAATATTTAAGTCCCCAAATTTAGTATTTCAGTACCATCGTCATGATTTTTGCTTCACTGGGTACCGCTTGTATTACAATTAACTTAATATGCTCCTTTAAATTAACTTACTTTAAAAAATGCTATACCTGTCCTAAACAATAATATTCATGAAA
>NW_012136192.1:782218-792327 GCF_000956105.1 Propithecus coquereli
GCTGGGCATGGTGGCACATGCATATAGTCCCAGCTCCTTGGGAGGCTGAGGCTGCAGGATCACTTGAGCCCAGGAGTTTGAGGCTGCTGTGAGCTATGACTGTGCCACTTCACCCAAGCCTGGGTGACCGAGCAGGATCTTGTTTCTAGACAAATAAACGAACAAACAAAACACTAAAAAAAAAAGATAAAAAATAATTGCGTAACAATTGACATAGAAAGTTTCCTATTGCTGCTGTAACAAATCACCCACCAATTTAGTGGCGTAAAACAGCACAGATTTATTCTCTCACAGTTCTGGAGGTCAGAAGTCCAAAATGAGTTGGCAGGGCAGTGTTCCTTTTGGAGGCTCTAGGGGAGCATCTGTTCCCTTGCCCTTTCCGGCTTCTGGAGGCTGCCCACGCTCCTTAGCGCGTGGCCTTGCATCACTCTGACCTCTGCTTCCATCACCTCGTGGCCTCCTCCAACTCGGACCCTCTTGCCTCCCTCGTATCAGGGCCCTGTGATGACATTGGGCCCACCTGGAGACTCCAAGATAACTGATTATGAACTTGAATCACATCCACACAGTCACCTTTTGCTGTGTAAGGTAACTTATTCATAGGTCTGGGTATCAGGAAGTGGACATCTTTGGGGGGCTTTCTTTAGCCTACCACACCATGCAAAATCATCTTGTGTGGCCCCTTGGCAGACCTACCACCGTTAGGGAAATTCTCCTGCACAGAGCTTTGTCCAGTGTCCTACATGCAGTGGGAGCTTGATATATGTTTGCTGAATGGTTAAATAAATGAGAAGAACACCCCTTCCCTGCTTCCTCCTGCCATTCTAGCCCCCTTCCTCTGCACTTCTGGAAATATATCTGTCCACAGGAGCCACCCTGGCCAGAGACGAATGGGCCAGTGCTTGTTGATTTGCATGGGTCTGTTCTGCTCCCATTCACACTCGATTTCTTGCCCATCAGAGCTGGAGGAACTTTGGAGATCACAGGTTCAACCCCCTCGATTTGTAGAGGAGGAAAAGCTTCCCAATCCCTTCACTTCTATGGCTTCAGGTGGTGTTTTAATTACAACTCACTTTTATAGGATTGTTTTATCTTCAAAATAGATAACCCCCCATTCTCATTTTATCCTCGCCCTATTGATTGGTAAAGGATAGGGATCAGTCTTCCCATTTTACAGATGAGGAAACTGAGGCCCTTGAAAGTCAGGAAGTAAAATTGGCCCTAGAACACAGGTGTCCTGACTTCTCCTTGGCCCCAAACTACTTCCATTAGACTCCCTGGCTTCTTTTTTTAAGGGTTCCAAAGTATCTGAAACCCCAGAGGGCTTTTAGAAGGGTTTGCTATCGGGAAGAATGACCCATTGTGTTCTGTGTAGTGCCAAGGAGCAGAAGTAAAAAGCTTCCTGGAGACAAATTTGATTCAACATATAGGGGAACTTTCTAAGAATCAGTATTGTCCAAACTAATAGGATTGGCTGCCTAGGAAGAAACAGGGAACTGATTCCTTGTCGCTGGACGTTTCCTAGCAGAGGCCAGACTTGGAAATTAGCTTTATTTAGATCATCTTCGAGTTAAAGGTTTAGCCACAGGCTTTTGAGAGCCTAAGAGAGCAGAGGCCACACCGAACTCTCTGTCCCCTGCCTATCTTGAGCTGACTGTAGGGCTTTGCAGGAGGGGGAGGCGGGGAGACGGAAAATGGAGCCTTAGGTCTTACAATGGGGGGCAGCTGATGTAAAAGGAAACCTCGAGCAAGGAGCCCTCCCCCCCAGGAGATAACAATCGAATTATATACATTTTAAATGGCATTCTCAGGGTCTTAGTGATTTTCATATGAAAACTCAGCTTGGAGTCCTTGGCATCTGTTTCTCCTTTTAGGACAGAAACCAAGAGACTATTTACATATTCCGAGGGCCCTATCACCAATTAAATCTTTTCAGAACCTCGGTCCTCCCTGTCCCCCCACCCCCACCTCTGACCAACTCTCTCCGCATTTAGGATTAAATTTCTTGGCAGACGGTGGTTGCTGCTCTCTTTGGTGATTTATTTATTCAGTTGGATTATTTTTCATCTCTGGCCTGGGCATTTCAGGGCTGGCGTCCACCTTCTGATCACCAGGAAGTGACCCTGCTTGGGGACCCTCCCCAAACGCGGCCGTGGCCGGCCAGAGCGCATTCCTCCAGGCGCCGGAGCCGGCCTGTCTCCGTGCCATCCCTCGTCCCTCCGCCTTGCCGACGGTGACAGAGCTTCCTTCGGGAGATGAGGGAGCACAGCTGGGTGACGTCACGAGGAATGCACAGGGGCCGCCGCAGGGGCCCGGAAGGAGCAGAAAGAAGATGTCCCTGGGAGCAACTGGACGGTCCGTTGCATCCTGTGCCTTAGAGCCAGGCTGGTGCTACAGGGACCCAGGTGGCTGCTGAAACGTGAGAAAATTGCATGTGACCATGCGGCTCCGGGCCGCGCCCTCCTCACTGCCCGCCCCCCACGCCTCTGCCTCGGGGTGTCCATGCCCACCTGCGGTGCAGGAGCGGGCTCCTGCCCTGGCCCTGTCCCCACCCAGCTCTGCGACCTTGCGCACATCACACAACCTCTCCGAGTCTGCAAACGGGGCAAACAACTCGCCCTGCCTCGTGGGGTTAGGGGAATAAACAAACCGATGCCTATGGAGCCTCCGACACCATTCCCCGGACATCGAAGGGAGGGAATAGGGGTTAAGTACTAGTAGGTCCTAATCTTCTACTGGTGTGTTGTGATCTCAGATCTCAAACGTAGAGGTCTAGGAAGGAGACATTCGGTTTAATCCAACAGATCATTGCGTCTTGACTTTGTGTCTTGACTATGCTAAGTGCTGGGGAAACAAGGGCAGAGGCCGGGTGACCTTGGGTTTTAACTTCGTAGAGCCTCATGGAGAAATCCGATGATTTATCTGTAAAGTGAAGATAATACACATGCTGATGGTATTGGTGAAGTTACAGAGAAATAAAGGAGGAGCAGTTCAAGCCATAGAGAGGATACTCCAGACACTACGGTGATTGTTATTATTAATATTGCTGTTGATGTAGTAATCGATCAGTAGCAATAACAATACTCACGCTATTATAACACTGATAATAACAATACACAATTCCTGCACTCAAGGAGCTCGGTGTTTAGAGGGTAAGAGGGGCCTATACTGCAGAAAGAGACGAGAAGAAAGCACTACGTGGTGATCTCTAGCACAGGGGATTCCGGCCCAGACAGCCTGGGTCAGTGCCTCCCTGATCACTCGCTAGCCCGGTGATCCTGGGCAAGTTATTTCACGTCTCCCTGCCTGTTTTCTCATCCGTAAAGTGTGGACGATAATAATACCCGCTTTGCAGGGTTGAGGAGAGGATGAAATGCATCAGTATATGCAGAACTATCATGATGTATGTCACCTACCCCACGGCAAGCACTATTGAAGCGCCGGCTGTGATCATCAGCAGGAAGCAGTGAATGCCACGTGGGCCACGGGGGAAGTCTTCCGAGGAAGGGAAACATGGCTGTTGGGCTTTGGAAGTTAAGGAAAACTTTCCCAGGTACGGATGGGAGCTAGGCTGGGCATTCCAGGCAGAGGGAACAGTGTGAGCCAAGAGATCAAAAGAGGTGGTTTGTTTAGAAAACGAGGATCATGCCAATGAGTAGAGTGTAAGGGGGAGTGAAGGAAGATGGGGCAAGAGTGGCAGGACGCGGTCAAAGGAGCTTGGACCCTAAGGGAAGGAGTTAGGGTCCCTCCTCTTGGGGGTGGCGGCAGATCTGTGCTTTGGAGAGAGCGGTCAGGCTGCGGTGTCAAGGATGGAGTCACTGCAGCTGGGCTCTCTGTCCTGGCTGCTCATTCCTATCTCTCAGGGCGCTTTTAAAAAAACCCAGTGTCAAGGCTCTGGACCTGGGCAGCATCCTAAGTTCAGCCCAAGCTGGGGACCCCTAGACTGGAGGAGAAGGAGTTATGAGCTTTTTTGGCAGGTGAGGTTGAGAAGGCTGGTGTCTTCCCTGTAGAGGCCATTGGCCTCCTCCCTGGGGCTTGGGTCCCACTCTGTAGGAGTGTAGGAAGCAAGAGGTTTGCCATCAAGAGCCAACAGTTCCTGGCATGTGCACTGTGACAAGCAATCAGGAGCATGAGCTAAGCCAGGAAGGATTCCTGAATTCTCCCCGATTGATGAGGTTGTAACTCCATCCTCCTCCTCTGCAGATAGTGCTAATTCACCAGACCCTCTCCCGAGGGTAGGCTCTGATGTCACGGCTAGTTGTCCTGGTGGGGTGGGCTGGGCCAGGACGGGTAGGGGCACAGGGGCAGGCTTGTCAGCCTTTGAAATCGGAGCTGATTGTTTTTAATAATGTCAAATTTTAAAATTCATTTCTCATGTTGGTGCTTCGGCGAGCATGCCTCAGATGGGGCAGGTGGTCTGCTTTGGGCCCCCAGGCCGGATGGCCCAGCCCCAGAACACTGGCCTAATCCCCTTTCACTTTCAAGGCCCGCAGACACCGCCATTCACATGACGTCATGGCTCGGAGGCTCCTGTCCCCAATAACTCCCAAGTCACTGTTGTTATGGCTGAGCCGGGGCTCCGTGGTGTGGGGGGCTGTGCAGAGGGCCTGCTTGCTGCCACTGTCCCCTGTCCTGGGCTGTTTTTGTTTCCACTTTCAGTTGGCCTAAGGCCCTTGCCTGTAAGTCTTCGCAGGGGTGATTCGGGGAGCACAGGCATGTGCATGGTGTGTCTGATGACTAGAAAGGGTCGCGTAAGCATTGGGCGGGGAGTCAGGAGAGGCGGGGTCTTGTTTCTGGGTTGGCCCCTCTCTCATTTGGGTCTGTTGCCTCTTGTCTTTGGCCTCAGTTTCCCCCATCTGTAAGTGATGAGATCAGCTTGTCTCCAAGATTCCTCTTATGGCTTCTCGGGGATGAGTTGTTAGCCAGTGATTGGTTCTAAGACCCAAAAGGTTGAGCTCTGTATAGGACGCTTCTAGAGGTACCTCGTGGGGAGGAGCCTGGCTTTTTAGAAAACCACTTAAGAAACATAAAGAACGAGGGAGAGAAGAACAAGCATTTGTTACTGTCTAGTGTCTAGCAAGTACTGCTTGAGATCTCTACATGCATTAACACTTTGCACTAGCCCTGTGAGGTAGGTGTTAGAATCCCATTGGTACAGATGGGGAAATTGAGGCTTAACGAGTTAAGAAACTTTCTCAAGTGGGGTAGGAGCCAGTTGTACTCAACTCTAAATTGCAATAATGGCAGTGGGGAAAACTTGTAGGTGCTGAGGTGTTTGCTATGTTTCAGGCTCTATTCTGTTTATCTTAGTTATTCCGTGTCACAACCCCTATGGGGTTTATACTATGGGGTCACCATTTACAGATGAGGAATCTGAGAGTCTGAGAGAATCCTTGCTTGAAACAGAGCAGCTGGTCAGTGGCTGGGATTTGGGTTCTAGTGTTTCTAGGTCTAGAGCCTCTGAGCAAAGCCTACATGCAGGCTGAGACCACAGGGAGACTGCTTGGAAGTGACAGGATGTCCTCTCATGCCAACCGTGGGGCCTGCCTTTAAGGGGAAAGCATTTCTCTCATAGCCCTGCTTAAGAGGCAGCCATATTCCCCCATCCTGGCCCTTCCACCCCATAGAATTAGACAAAGCTGAAAGTCTGTGACATACAGAGGGTACCAACGCCTTCTGGGCCTTCTGGAATCTACGCCCAAGGCAGCAGAAACCGTAGGCAGCTGGAGCCATCGGGAGGAGAAGAGGCACACAGACCAAAGGAGGGGCAGGCCAGCGGGGAGCAGGGCAACAGCAGGGGAGAGGGGAAGGCTAGCCCCTGTGAGTCCGCATGCCCACGAGAGAAACTGGTCAGTGCGTAGCAGAAGGAAGACCAAGCTCGGAGGTGCCTGGTTTTGCGAGGGTCCCCACGTCCTGTTCTCATTCTTGCATCCCAAACAAGATTTCTCTTTCTCCACAGGTGTCCTGGGGGCACCCACCCCACATTCCTAATATTTAAGAGATTTTCTGATCCTGCAGTGGAAGAAGCTTAACTAAAAAAAAAAAAAAAAAAAGAAAGAAAAAAACAGCTTCCACTTGGCTGTGGAGTCTGGGAAGAACAAATTAGAGTCCTTACTTCAGTGTTATACTTGGGGTTTTTTTTGACCTGCTCTACTCCACAATATTGAGGTGGATTACAGCTCTCTCCCACCAAAAAACAAAAACAAAAACAACCCCAAACCCTCAAACACATACTACCGTAAGATGAAAAGTAAAGAGAGAGAGATTCTGGGGCAATAGAAAAAGAAAGGTAGTCGAGTCAAATGAAATCGAAGGACATTTATATACATCAAGCCAGGGTGCTGCTGAGACTAACGATCATACTAGCTGTCAATCACTGAGTACCTATCATATGCTAGGCACGTGTGATCCATCTATCCCTCCATCTATCTATCTGTCTGTCTGTCTGTCCATATCGAGTTTCACTTCTACAACTGCCCTATGAGGTAGGTGGTAATTAACTCCTTTTTATAGGTGGGGCTCCCAGAGTTCAAGTGACTTGCCCGAGGTCCCACGTCTTGTCAGCAGGGAAACCCACGGTGGAACCTACGTTTGTGTTGGGGGGTCCTGCTTGATTATGAAAGGAAAGATGCGAAATCAGCTCTCAGCACTTTTAGTGGCCAAGGCAGGAATGAAAATATGTTCGGTTAAAAGCAGGCCCCTCGCTCGTCTCCCTTGATGCAGGTCTGAGAGCAGATTCCTCATGGATCTTCCAGGGAGACGCTGAGTGATGGTGGGGACCCTAGTGAGACCCCGGGCCCCAGCAGTGATGCTGGATGTGAGAGGCCCCAGACAAGGAGAGAGTGGAACTGTGACCGGTCTCCCGGGCCTTAGCTTAGCAGTGGTGGCAGTGGGGCGTCCTTCCTATGCGTACACAGAAAGCAGGGCTGTGTGTGACAGTCTGAGGATGTTCCCTCCCTCCTCTCTCCTTCTCTTCCTTCCTCCCTCCCTCCTCCCTCCCTTACTCACTCTCTCCTTCCTTCCTTCCTTCCTTCCTGTGGGAAAATTAAAGAAGAAAATAACTGACCTTGTGGGCCACCTCTTGCTTTCTGTTTAAAACAAAATAACTTTATCAAGTCCTCTGAGGGGATCGAAAGTGAATTCTCAGAACTCAGACCACTCACCTAAGAGAAAGATACTAATGCGTGAAATTACACTAGATGTAGCAACAAAAATGTCTCTGTTGGCACATTTTTGAGAGGCAGCACACATTGATGGCCTCTTAATATTCATCCTGAAATTACACTGCAGACCCGGCGATACTAGGTGGGCCATGTGTGGCCTGTAGGGTGGGTTGCTCATCATGGCTTTGCATATTTTGGGTAGAATTCACCCAGTGACTTGGCGCTGAGTCCTGGGAGCACCCACCCAACCCAGCTGTTTAGAAAGTGAGAAATAAACCTATTTACAGACTATTAGTTGTCTCATTCTCTCTTCCAACCAAATGAGCAGATTCTGACTTTTCAGCACACTCACCCTCCCACCCGTGCACCCACCGCGTCGCCATGAGCTTATTGGAGCCAAGTGTGGACGGCTGCCAAGGTCCCCGGCTCTAGCCTGGGGCGGCTTTCCCTGCTCCTTCAACCTGCTGCTCTGTGTCTGAGCCTGGCTCCGGGCTCTGGTTCCCGTATCTGTTCTGGCCCTTCCCCTCTCTCTGGCTCCTGATCCGTGCCTGGCCCGGTGCACTGCCTTGATCTTACCGTCGTGTGGCTTCTGAGAAGAGATGTTCTCCTGCTGGGTACAGGCCCTGCCAGACGGTTACCAGCACAGAGATTCAAAATATGGGCTGCGGAGTCAGGGAGAGCCGGGGTCTAATGTCAACCTACCATTTGCTAGCTCTGTGACCTTAGGCAAGCCACACCACTTCTCTTTGCCTCAGTTTCCCTGTCTGCAAGGTGGGGACGATGTGCTCTACCTCACAGAACTGTTGAGAGGATTGAATTAGAGAGCAGTTAGCACAAGGCTGGTTTATAAGAAGCACTCATTAAATGCTGGTTATTACTTAAATGCACATTAGTATAACATTCATTGGTGTCAGGCAGATAGGAGGGGGGAGAAGGGGATGGGTATATACGCACCTAATCGGTGCGGTGTGCACCGTCTGGGGGATGGACACACTGGAAGCTCTGACTCGGGTGGGGCAAAGGCAATGTACATAACCTAAGCATTTGTACCCCTGTAATATGCTGAAATAAAAAAAATTTAACTCCTAAAAAAAGTGCTGGTTATTATCATTACAATGTGAGATTTTGAGTACATCTGTGCATGGGCTGTTGGGAACAATGTACAATATAGAAAAGCAATGTCTTTACAGCACTGCATTCTCCATGCTATTTTCAAAGGCACAGCCTCAGAATAATCATTCCAAGGTGTTACAATACTCCCAATTTACATATGAGGAAACTGAGGCATAAAGGGAGAAATGAGGACACCCAGCGTCATAGCTGGCAAGTGGTGAAGTCTGGACTCGAACCCAGGTCTCCTCAGTCCCAATTCCGGAAAAGCAACATAAGCGGCCGCTTTGATCTCCCAAAGCTGCTGTCCAACAATGTGCCAAGGGGAAGACAGAGGAGAAGAGCTGCTCCCCTGGCCCGGCCCCTCCGTCCCGAGTGCTGGCTGGCGGGCCTCGCAGGAGGAATTCGAGCGGCTGGCTTGTGCTCATGCTTGAGGAATGTCTTGAGAAGTCGTGCCTAAGCCCTCTGTATCTGACTCATCATCTCCCCGTCTCCAGGAGTGTCAGAGAAGAGCTCCCTTAATCCCTCCTGTCCTCGGTCCCAGGCTTTCATTTGTCAAACTAAAAATATTCCCTCCGGGAACCTCCTTTTGCCGGAGGCTGAACAAGGTATAAGGAGAATGGCGTTTCAGTGTCACTTCCTGACAGCGCCTCATTATTGTTCGTGGGCCAGGGAAGCAGAGCTGGGCGGCATGAGCAAGGCACCTCTGTCGTTCTTGGGCCAGGGCCAGCCTGTTCACCTTTCTCCTGCAAGCTACCTTCCTTTTTCCCTTCTCAAGGCTCCAGACAATAGCCTATCAGCCTGACATCCAGCCTGTCCCAGTCCCTGGGGGCTGCATGTGATTCACACCAGGTGAGGACTACAGAAGCCAAGTTCATTTCCTTTGCAGCATGAAGGGAGGGTGGGCTGGCACAGTTTGTACTTGTCTGCAAGGCTAGTTTACTGATAAAGGGATGTAGACTTTGAAGGCAAAGAAAAAAAAAAGTCCTGGCTCCTTAGAGAAAACAGACAGATGGAACTGGAACTCCTTGAGTAGGACAATGACAATATTGGGACGCTATTAAGGTTTGTTGCCTATTTCTCTCCTTCCTTTCCTTTCTTCATTCTGTCACTCCTAGCGGCCCTGTGGTCCTCAGGGCTGATCCTGAGTATCCATGACCTTGACTTGGCTTGCAACCTTGGCTCATGGCCATAGAGCCCCCTCCCTGGCCCCACCAGGGAGCTCACAGGCTCAGTGGAAACAGAGCATAGTGAAACCAAAGGAGCACAGACTTCAGATCCAGGCTCCACTCGCCAACTAGCTGTGTGAGCTTGAGTACTCTGAGCCTCAGTTTCCTCATCTGTATCAGTGGATAATAGTACCCATTACACTGGACTAATGTGAAGATTAAATAAGGTGATTTACATAAAGTGAATCTTACAATGCCTATCACATAGAAGGAGCTTGAGTCATCATAGTCATCATCATCATCATCATCATCATCATTCCTTTAAGACCTAGCAACAAATGCTACTACACCATTGGAATCAGAAGACCTGGCTCTATTAATAATTGCAGCTCTGCCATTAACTAGCTGTGTGGCTCCAAGCAAATCTCCCAACATCTCTGAGTCAATGGGTTCATTTGTAAAATGAAGAGTTTGGGCTTGATTTCCTCTGAGATTCTTCTTAGATCTAAATCTATTATCTAAATTCTAGGGTCTTGGAGATCCTTGAGAGTAGATGTTCATGGAAAATTTCATCCTCTTTTTTTTTTTTTTTGAGACAGAGTCTCACTGTGTTGCCCGGGCTAGAGTGCCGTGGCGTCATCCTAGCTCACAACAACCTCAAACTCCT
>NW_012136192.1:792527-793190 GCF_000956105.1 Propithecus coquereli
TCTGAGAGAATCCTTGCTTGAAACAGAGCAGCTGGTCAGTGGCTGGGATTTGGGTTCTAGTGTTTCTAGGTCTAGAGCCTCTGAGCAAAGCCTACATGCAGGCTGAGACCACAGGGAGACTGCTTGGAAGTGACAGGATGTCCTCTCATGCCAACCGTGGGGCCTGCCTTTAAGGGGAAAGCATTTCTCTCATAGCCCTGCTTAAGAGGCAGCTATATTCCCCCATCCTGGCCCTTCCACCCCATAGAATTAGACAAAGCCGAAGGTCTGTGACATACAGAGGGTACCAACGCCTTCTGGGCCTTCTGGAATCTACGCACAAGGCAGCAGAAACCGTAGGCAGCTGGAGCCATTGGGAGGAGAAGAGGCACGCAGACTGAAGGAGGGGCAGGCCAGCGGGGAGCAGGGCAGCAGCAGGTGCGGGGAAGGCTAGCCCCTGTGAGTCCGCGTGCCCACGAGAGAAACTGGTCAGTGCGTAGCAGAAGGAAGACCAACCTGTCAGTTCTCGGAGGTGCCTGGTTTTGCAAGGGTCCCCTCGTCCTGTTCTCATTCTTGCATCCCAAACTAGATTTCTCTTTCCCCACAGGTGTCCTGGGGGCACCCACCCCACATTCCTAATATTTAAGAGATTTTCTGATCCTGCAGTGGAAGAAGCTTAACTAA
>NW_012136192.1:793240-793980 GCF_000956105.1 Propithecus coquereli
TCTGAGAGAATCCTTGCTTGAAACAGAGCAGCTGGTCAGTGGCTGGGATTTGGGTTCTAGTGTTTCTAGGTCTAGAGCCTCTGAGCAAAGCCTACGTGCAGGCTGAGATCACAGGGAGACTGCTTGGAAGTGACAGGATGTCCTCTCATGGCAACCGTGGGGCCTGCCTTTAAGGGGAAAGCATTTCTCTCATAGCCCTGCTTAAGAGGCAGCCATATTCCCCCATCCTGGCCCTTCCACCCCATAGAATTAGACAAAGCTGAAAGTCTGTGACATACAGAGGGTACCAACGCCTTCTGGGCCTTCTGGAATCTACGCCCAAGGCAGCAGAAACCGTAGGCAGCTGGAGCCATCGGGAGGAGAAGAGGCACACAGACCAAAGGAGGGGCAGGCCAGCGGGGAGCAGGGCAACAGCAGGGGAGAGGGGAAGGCTAGCCCCTGTGAGTCCGCATGCCCACGAGAGAAACTGGTCAGTGCGTAGCAGAAGGAAGACCAAGCTCGGAGGTGCCTGGTTTTGCGAGGGTCCCCACGTCCTGTTCTCATTCTTGCATCCCAAACAAGATTTCTCTTTCTCCACAGGTGTCCTGGGGGCACCCACCCCACATTCCTAATATTTAAGAGATTTTCTGATCCTGCAGTGGAAGAAGCTTAACTAAAAAAAAAAAAAAAAAAAAAAAAAAAAAAAAAAAAAAAAAAAATACGTGGGGATCTCTAGCACAGGGGATTCCGGCCCAGACAGC
>NW_012136192.1:797401-811364 GCF_000956105.1 Propithecus coquereli
TCTAATTTTAGTAGAGACGGGGTCTCGCTCTTGCTCAGGCTGGTTTCGAACTCCTGAGCTCAAACAATCCGCCCGCCTCGGCCTCCCAGAGAGAAAATTTCATCCTCTTAAAGAATATAATAACATGACTGCTTGCCGTGGACTGAATTATGTCTCTCCCAAATTCATATGTTGAAGCCCTAACCCCCAACGTGACACTATCTGAACATAGGGTCTTTGGGACATAATGAAGGATGAACGAGGTCATAAGTGTGGGGACCTAATCTAATAGGATTTATAAAAAGAGGAAGAAAGAGAAAGATCTTTTTGCCATGTGAGGACACGGAGAGAAGGTAGCCTTCTGCAAGCCAGGAAGAGAGCCCTTACCAGACACCAAACCCTGCCAGACCTTGGTCTTGGCTTTCTAGTGCCAGATTGTGAGAAAATAAATTTTTGTTGTGTAAACCACCCAATCTGTGATATTTTGTTACAGCAGCCCAAGCTGACCAATATGCCACTAAGGAAAGATCACCTGGGAAGGGAGAGTTGAGGCAGAGCGTGTAGTTCACCGCAAGCCCTGGATGACACTCACTGAACTGAAGAGGAATGATGGCATTTCTGAGGCAGAGGGAAAAGCCATGCCCACTCAGCAGACTTAGCAGTCAGAAATCAATTGGAACACTGCCATTAAAAGAAGAAACTCCATTTTCTTTTCTTCCTCATTTATTTTTTATTTGTATTCATGGGGTACATGTGCAATTTTGCTACGTCGATACATCGATCATGGTGAAGTCAGGGCCTTCAGTGCATCCATCACTAAGCAAAGCCCATTGTACCCACCAGGCAACCTCCCATCACCCACCCGCCTCCCACTCCCCTACCCCTGAGTCTCCATTGTCCATCATTCCGCACTCTGCTTCCATGTGTACACATTTTTTACCTCCCACTTATAAGAGAGAACATGCAATATTTGTCTTTCTGTGTCTGGGTTGTTTTACTTAAGACAATGGCCTCCAGTTCTGTCCATGATGCTGCAAAAGACATGGTTTCATTCTTTTTTACAGCTGAATAGAATTCTAACGTGTATATGTATTTTCTTTATCTAATTATTCCTTGATGGACACTTAGGTTGATTCCATATCTTTGCTATGTGAATAGTGCTGTGATAAACATATGAGTGCAAGTATCTTTTTTATATGTTGATTTCTTTTCCTTTGGGTGGACAGCCAGAAGTGAAATTTGCTGGCTCATATTGTAGTTCTATTTTTAGTTCTTTGAGAAATCTCCATACTGTTTTTCATAGAAGTTGCACTAATTTACATGCCCACCACCAGCGTATAAGAGTTCCCTTTTCTCTGCATCCTCACCAGCATCTGTTATTTTTTGTCTTTTTAATACTAGCTGTTCTGATTGGTGTAAGATGATATCTCATTGTGGTTTTAATTGCATTTCTCTGATAATTAGTGATGTTGAACACTTTTTCATATGCTTGTTGGGCATTTATTTGTCTTCTTTTGAAAAATTTCTATTCATGTCCTTTGTCTACTTTTTAATGGGGCTAATTTTTTTTTTATTATTGTTGTTGAATTGTTTGAGTTCCTTGTAAATTCTGGATTTGTGCCCTGTCAAATGTATAGTTTGCAAGTATTTTCTCCCATTCTGTAGATTGTCTGTTCACTCTGTTGATTATTTCTTTTCCTGTGCAGAGGCTATGTAGTTTAATTAAGTCCTATTTGTTTATTTTTGGTTTTGTCGCCTATGTTTTTGAGGTCTTAGTCATTAATTCTTTGCCTAGACCATATCCAGAAGAGTTTTTCCTAGATTTTCCTCCAGTATTTTTGTAGAGAAACTCCATTTTCTATCATGAATAGAGATTAACTCAGGCTCTGGAGCAAGACAAGTCGAGTTTGAACCTGAGCCCTGCTTTATGCCAGCTGTGTAACCATAGATAAGTTAATTAACCTTGCTGGGTCTCATTTCCTTGCCTGTCAAATGAGTCACTGCTGCCACTTCCTGACTGTGTAGAGTAAGTGTGATAATCCGTACATGGTGCATAGCCCAGTGCTTTACACACAGTAAGGTATTTGACAAATGTTGGCAGCTACTGGCAATAATGTCATATTATCAATAATTATTAATTAATAATAATTTCACTCATATGACTAGCTTCTACTTGAGCTAAAAAATAAGGCCATGGTTCTCTTATTACTCAAGTTGAAACTGGTTG
The DNA here is from genome assembly GCF_000956105.1 of Propithecus coquereli. Taxonomy (NCBI): domain Eukaryota; kingdom Metazoa; phylum Chordata; class Mammalia; order Primates; family Indriidae; genus Propithecus; species Propithecus coquereli. The sequence goes on from NW_012136192.1 coordinate 799,608, forward strand.
TAGCTCCTGTCTCCCTCATGAGAAGATTGTCCTTTTCTCCTTCCTGGTGTCTACCCTCCCGTGATAAGTTGCAACCCCCCAAATTTGTATTAGACTTGGCGCCACTGGGGATTCTATTAGATGTGGGTGTGTCACCTGGAAACTGGTGGAGGCCCTGGCTGCTCTAAACCCACCTGTGGCACATAAGGTGCTAGGAAAACTAGTCCCCATGTGACAGTCTCAGCTCTGGCTCTAGATGAGGTCTCAGCCCTCCCCTCTCACCTTCTTGAGAGGCTCTTCATGTCCTTTCTGCTCAGGTGACCTCACTGTACAACCTCAATTCGTCAGATGTTGGAATGATCTTGAAATTACAAAAAGCATTGATCTAGTAGCCTTTTCATTAAATGATGCTGAAACAATTGGAAATCCACACGCAAAAAACAAAAACAAAAACAAACCAAAAAAACAAAAAAGAATCTGGACACAGGCCTTATATCCTTCACAAAAATTAACTCAAAATTGATCATAGGCCTAAACAAAAACCACAAAACTATAAAACCCTTAGAAGATAACATAGAAGAAAATCTAGACAATCTCAGGTATGGTGATAACTTTTTAGATACTATACCAAAGGCATGGTCCATGAAATAAATAACAGATAAGCTGGCTCTCATGCAAACTAAAAACTTCTGTTCTGTGAAAGACAGTGTCTGAGAAATGAGAAGACAAGTCGTAGACTGGGATAAAATATTTGCAAAAGACACATCTGATAAAGGACTGTTTTTCAAAGTCTAAAAAGAACCTTAAAACTCCACAATAAGAAAACAAACAACCTGATTAAAAAATGGGCTAAAGACTTAAACGGACACCTCAGCAAAGAAGATATACAGATGGAAAATAAGCATAGGCAAAGATGCTCCACATAATGTGAAACCCAGAACAGTGGCAACCCCAAATGCTGGTGAGGATGTGGAGTGAGAGGAAGGCTCATTCACTGCTGGTGGGAGTGCAATGCAGTATAGCCACTCTGCAAAACAGTGGAGTAGTTTCTTACAAAACTAAAACATACTCTTAACATGCAATTCAGCAATGGTGCTCCTTGGTATTTAACCAAAAGTTATGTCCACGCAAAGACCTATACACAGATGTTTACAGCAGCTTTATTCACAATATCCCAAACTTGGAAGCAACCCCAATGTCCTTCAGGAGGTGAATGGATAAATCAACTAGGGTACATCCAGGCAATGGAATATTATTCAGTGCTTAAAAAGAAATGAGCTATCGAGCCATGGAGAGACATGGAGTAACCTTAAACACATATTATTATACTAAGTGAAAGAAGCCAGTCTGCAAAGGCCGCATGCCGTAGAATTCCAACCATAAGACATTTTGGGAAAGGCAAAACCGTGGAGACAGTGAAAAGACCAGAGGTTGCCAAGGTTGGGGTGAGGGAAGGATGACTAGGCAGAGCACAGGGAATATTTAGGGCAAGGAACTATTCTGTATGATACTATCGTGGTGGGTACATGCCATTACACATTTACCAGAACCCACAGAATACACAACACCAAGAGTGAACCTTAGGCAGACTGCGAACTCTGGGTGATAATGACGTGTCAATGTAGGTTCATGGATTGTCACAAATGTTCCACTGTGGCAGAGGATGTTGATAATGGGGGAGGCTGTGCATGGGTGGGGGGAGGAGGGAATAAGGGAAATCTCTGCGCCTTCCTCTCAATTTTACTGCAAACTTGGCGCCGGGCGTGGTGGCTCACGCCTGTAATCCTAGCACTCTGGGAAGATGAGGCGGGTGGATCGCTCAAGGTCAGGAGTTCGAGAACAGCCTGAGCAAGAGCGAGACCCCGTCTCTAATAAAAATAGAAAGAAATTATCTGGTCAACTAAAACTATATATATAGAAAAAACTAGCCGGGCATGGTGCCGCGTGCCTGTAGTCCAAGCTACTCAGGAGGCTGAGGCAGGAGGATCGCTTGAACCCAGGAGTTTGAGGTTGCTGTGAGCTAGGCTGACGCCATGGCACTCTAGCCCGGGCAACACAGTGAGACTCTGTCTCACAAAAAAAAAAAAAAAAATTTACTGTGAACCAAAAACTGCTCTAAAAAAGTAACATTAAAGATAGAAAAGCATTGATCTCCATCTGGATCTGCTGGTCCCCTGTGCAAATTTGCCCATTCCTCCACCAGAGACTCTGAGCTCTGCAAAAAAAAGGTCCTGGGTAGGGTGCCTTTGACAAGCCTTCAAAACTCCTTTCCCGGAGACAGTGAGGTGACTATTTGCTTTGCATATCTTAATGCCTACAGGACTTCTCAAGTGTTTTTTTTTTAACCACAAGGAAATCTGCTCCAATAATAATAATTCCACACTTCATTGAATCTAAGATACTGCAGATTCAAAGAAAAGCTGCCAAGAAAAAGTGCTTCCAGTTACCTGTGACACATACCATTCTCTGAAAGACGTCATGGTGTCAGAGATGTTAAAAATGTGAAACTGTGTGCATCTCAGAATCAGTGAAATTATTAATGATATTAGGGAATATTTTTTGAGGATGTACCATGTGCTGGGCACTTGTTCTAAGACTTAATTCTAAAACTGAGAATTAATTTATTTAATCCTTAAAACAGCTCTATGAAGTAGTGGCTATTACAGAGGAGAAAAAGTGAGGCACGTGTAGGTCACATCGTTTCTTACAGTTAGAGAGTAGCTACATTTGAACCGAGGCAGTTGAATGCCGTTATTAGACACCAACTTTTAAACAGCAACTCCCTTCTTTCTCTCTTTCACACACACACACACACACACACACACACACACACACACACACAGGATTTAAAGTCCCATCTTACTGATGCCCCCAAATGCAATGATAATACCAACTTCCATTGAAGAGCAAGAAATTGGCGTTGGAAAGATTTAGTGAGTCCTCTTCAGAAAGGAGTTTTGGGCCAGGCATGATGGCTCGCGCCTGTAATCCCAGAACTTTGGGAGGCCAAGGCAGAAGGATCACTTGAGGCTAGGAATTTGAGAGCAGGCTGGACAACATGATGAGACTCTGCCTCTAAAAAAATTTTAAAAATTAGCTGGACTTGGTGGCACGCGCCTGCAGTCCTGGCTATTTGGGAGGCTCAGGCAGAAGTATTGCTTGAGCCCAGGAGTTCGAGGCTGCATTGAGCTATGATCACACCACTGCACTCTAGCCTGGGTGGCAGAGGGAGACTCTGTCTCTAAAAGAAAAAAAACGGAATTTTGAGGCTAAATTCCCTTAATAAAGGGTGGTCCCCCATCATACATACTCTCAGCACCTAACAGAGCATAGGCATCCCGGAGACCATATTATTTAAAAAAATTTAGTTGAATTCTTAATTTCCTGGCTTTTTTCAATGGCCCGTCCTTGAACTAGGGTCCATTTATCCTCTGTGACATGGCTTTCTCATGATGATGCTAGTAACATCCTCTCTCAGTTGCTTCAGGGATGTGTTCCACTGCAAGTAACAGAGCATTCCAATTAAAAGCAGCCTCAACAAATAGAGCTTTTTTTTGGTCCCACCTGACAGGTGTCTAAAGGCAGGCTGCCCAGCTCTGAGGCAGTGGCTCAGTGCTGTCAAATACTCAGGCTCTTTCTTTTGGTCCTGCCATCTTAGCTTGTTGACATGTTGCCTCATGGTTTTAAAAGGGATCCTCCACCTCCAGCCATCATGTCCATGTTCCAATCAGAAAAAAGGGGAAGAGCAAAAGGCTCAGCTCTCCCCAGGAGAGTTCTTGTAGCTATTAAGCCAGAAGTGGGCACATGTCTATACCCTCAGGCCAATTGTTAACCAAGGGATGAGATGACCACGATTGTTTTAGTCCTGTTATGATGCACACCTTAAGACTCAGGAAGGTGTCTCCCCTCCTCCAAATCAAAGGATCCCTGACTGCTACCTGAGCAAGAGCAAAAGCCAGAAGTATGGCTGGCTGATGGGTAGAGGGCTGCCGGAACCTGCTGCACGACTCTTTGTCTCTTGTCCTCCTTCACTGACAATCTCTTCTCCGACCCATGCTCCATTCTTCTTTACTTACTCAGGCTCAGACAAAAAGGCTGGGGGACCTGCATCCCCTATAGCCATGTAGCCCACCAGAACCTCAGTACTGGGGAGGAAGGACTGCTCTGCTGTGCTCCCTGTACCATCCGGGGACTCTCATGTGCCTGGTACATCCTAGGCACTCGGCGAACACCGGAGTTGATGGATGAATGAACGCTGGCCCGGAGCCCACGTGCCTTGACCACTCTCTCAGGAAGCAGTAAGGGGAGATCAGGCCCCCCGTTGCCACTGGCCTGTGCAGGCAGTATGTGTGTGTGTGAGTGTGCGTGAGTGTGCGTGCATGCACGCTCGCAACTCCTCCCTGCCCCAGATTGAATTACTTAGGAACAGTCCTACACCAACCTGGCAGGGCCTGCGTTTCAGTACAACAGTTTTCACAATTTCCCAAATTCTTTGGATTTGGCAAAATCCAAAAATAAAACAAAACCCCACCATCTTCCGCTCAGCATGTCTCTGGAGCCCGGTGCCCTGCTTGAGCAATGGGTTCCGGATGTGTGGGGTGTATCCCCAGAGCCTGCCAATTCGCCTTTCCTCCCCCCACATGTTCCTGCCTGGCCACCGTCCTTCCTCTGGGCCTCGCCCTGAGCTTGGTGTGCGGGACCAGGACTCAGAGCTCTCAGGACTCCCTGACCCTGTTTCCCCCGGGGCTGTCTCCCATTCTACATCCTGGGTGTCTCTATCCAGGACATCTGTGGCTGTTTATGTCTTAACAAAGGAACTGAGAATATTATTCCCTTTGTCTTCAAGAATCCTACCTACCTCAAGGTGGGGGGCTACTGAAATGTCCCCAGCCTCTGGACTCTTAGTAAGCCGTGTGTGGTTGGCTAATTTCATTTACCTTGATCCTTAGACACAAGGTTGTGCAAACCCACCTTCTGCTATTATCTCACATGTGTCTAGGATTTTTTACAAATAAATTTGTGAGCTCCGTGGCTATCAGATTGGGGGGAAGATTAGACTCTCTGAGGTTTCTTCCAACTGTGAGTAGGTGGAACGGCAAGTGCTATTATTCTTAATAAAACTGAGTAAACTGAGGCTCTGAGAGGTCAAGGGAGAGACCCAAGTTCACACAGAGAGTCACTGGCAGAACCAAGGCTTGCACCGAATTTTAGTCTGATGAGCTTTCTACTACACCACCCTACCTTTCAGGTTAGCTTCCCCATGCATCCCCAGTGGAGCTGGGCACAGAATCCAGCCTCTCTTCTGGAAGATTCCTCTTGTTCTCCAGCCTCTACAATGTTAGCCAGGCAGAGTATGTTCCCCAGCCTGTGCCGTGGTGGTGGATGTCATGTGGAAGGGGCCCTGTGACAAAGCATCTGGAACTTGGAGCTGGAGCCTGGCACAGTCGGTGGCCTGGAGCTCCCTCCTGAACCTCCCTCTGCCCCAGTGTACACAGCCCATGCTTCCTCTCTGTCTGTGTTCATTAAAGGGATTCCCTTTCTCAATGCCTGTCCCCTGCTCCCCCAGTGCATGGGCAAACATCAAGGACAGTACTCTAATGCTAGGAAGGAAAGAGCAAAAAGCCCACAGTGGAGAGAAAGAGCTCAAGGCTGACCTGACGTGGCCACTCACTAGATGCGGGGCTTTCTCATATCCCTGAATCCTTCAAGACCTCAATTTTCTTTTTTGTAAAATGGGTGGGTAGGGGGTGTGTTGGACTAGGCCTCCAGGCTCCTTTCTATCTCTAATATGCTATAGTATGTCTTTCCAGTGCTATTTAATGTAGAAATGGCACAGACGTACATGGAACAGGAGCAGAATATTACATATGTTGTTTGTTTCCATGTAGTTTGAAAACCTGGAAACGCAGAGTCTATCAGATGCAGCCATGGCAGCATTGTTAGAGAGAGTGGATACTAAGAAAGTCGACAGTTACAGAGTGCATAGTATGTACTGGGCACATCATGCACCTTTATCGTATTTGATCCTCACGATAACCTTATGTGGTGGGACTTGATCGTGGCTCTAACACCTCATTTCATTGTTCTTTCTACCACTGCACATTGCTTTACTGGCATCTTCCATGTACTGAGCATTTATGACGTGTCAGATCCTACTCCAAGTAATATAAATATACTATTTCATGGGATCCTCACAATAATTCTGAAACGGTGAGGATTATCTTTGGATGTGGAAATGGAGATGCAGAGAAATGAAGCCACTTCCCCGGGGTCACACAGATAAAGCGTGGCGGAGCCTGGATTCTCACCCAGTTCTGCCTGATTGCGACACCCACTGGGCTACGTTGCAACACTCCACTCTGCCTAATTGATAGCTACTGTCCCTCAGCAGGGTGTCCACCAAATACTTGCCCAGAGATTTGTCAAGTACAGTCTGAAGACCAGTTGTGTCAGAATCCCCTGGTGCTCTTATTACAATTGCAGATTCCTAAGTTCCAGATGCCCTGAAGCTGTCTCCCTGGGAGTGGGATCTGGGAGTGTATGTTATCAACCTCTGCAGGGAATCTTACGCCTACTAACATTGGAGAACCACTGGTCTCGGGAATGCACAGGCCTTACTCTCACTAAGTAGACTTTTCCATGAGCAGAGGAGATCCAGGGTGCGGGGAAAGTTTCCAGCAGAGAATTATTGTCGCCTTATTGAGATACCTGTAAAATATAGGCACTTGTAGCAGTTTTCTGGACATGAACTTTATTTGTGCTTTAACACAACGTATTATAAAACCTATGTTTCAGTTAGCTAAGACTAGGTTATGCTGCAGTTATAAGCAACTCCCAAGTATCAGTTGTTTAAAACAATAGGAATTGTTTTCCCTCTCATACTACATGTCCATTGTGGGTCTGTGGGGTGGGGCATGAGGGGCTGCACTTGTCATTTCTTATTTCAGTTCCTGTGGGTGAGGAATCAGGAGTGACTCAGTTGGGCAGTCCTGGTGCAGAGCTCTCAGGAGGTTGCAGGCTGGCTATCAGCAGGAGAAGCAGTCATTCAAACGCTTGACCAGGGCAGGGCTCCAGCATCCACTGCCAAAATGGCTCACTCACCTGGTGCTGGCAGGAGGCCTTAGTTCCCTATCATGTGGGCATCTCCATGGAGTGCTTGGGTGTCCTCAAGACATGGCACCAAGTGACCCCAAGAATGAGGGACCCAGAGAGGAGTCAGAAGCAGGAAGCTGTGGTACCTCTCATGACCTGTGTTCAGAGCTGTACACCATAACTTCCATTTGATTCTATCATGAAAGTCGAGTCACTAAGTCCAACCCATGCTCAAGGGGAGAAAAATTAGTTTCCAGCTCTTGAAGGGAGATGTACGAAGAACCTGTGGACATTTAAAAACCAGCACAATCTACTGTCTGTCTACAAACTCTTTATATTCTTCCCACATGCCAAATACTCTCATCCCCTCCCAAGGGCACCCAAGTATCATGGCATCGCAGCATCAGCTTGAATTCTAGAACTTTTTCATCTAAATCAGGAGCTGATGAGGTTCGTCAGGTGTAATTACTTAAATTCAGCTCTCTAAGTATAATTCCTCTCAAGTATGAAGGCTGAATACACACACTCAAAATGTAATGATGGAATGGACATAGGATCATCATTATAGATATTTATGTTAAAAAGTGGGGAAAATAAGAGGCAGAAAGGATTCACCGGCCCATAGCAAATCTGAAATGCAGCTGGAAAAATGTTGGTACTTCTTTGGTTAAGACTTAATTTTATTCCCGACGGCAAATAATTCTTCAAGGCTCATTGCCTTGCCCTCTGGGGTCTTGGCTATTGCCTTCGAGTCATTGTTCCTTTTCCATGAAAAGTAGTCTTATTAGCAGCTGTGTCATTTTCTCAGTCTGTTTTACACAGGAATTTTGTGGGGGGAGAGATCCAAAGATCTTTTTTTCATTTTGTATTGTTACTATTCAAGCTGGTGGTGTTTCTGCAAATATAATTTTCTTAAAAAGTTTGTGAGTCTCTTATGAGCTATATTATTTAACAGATTCACCCCATTAAACAAAAGTCACACATTAAACAAAAATCTCTTTGGGATAAATCCCATGGGCTTCTGCTGAAATGGCTGAGGGACAATATCCTTGAGCTTCTTCAAATTTCTATTGTTTAACTGAGTATCTGCGAAGCACACACAAACTTTTTAGAGGGGTTTTTGTCTGACTGAATAGTACTCTGAGACACCATCTCAAAGGTCCCAACAAAGGACTTCACTGCCACACTCTTGGCTTCATCTCCTGACAATGGTTTTCTTGCAATGCCCTGAAATTGATCATTGTATGGAATCCATTTCTTAATTTCAGCCTGGTTGCCATCCTGAGAGGTTGAAACACTTCAAGACTATCAAGTTTTGGCACCTTCATGTTTAACAGTCCTTCTTTTAGCTTATCTGTCTCCTCTCACATTTTACTATAAGCAGCAAGAAGAAACCAGGTGGCACCTTTAACACATAGCTTAGAAATCTCCTTAGCTAGATCCAGTTCGTTAAGGGTGTTTTCTTTCCACATAACTGCACGTGAACTTTTTACCACTATATAACAAGGATCTCCCTTTCCTCTGCTTCCCAATAAGGCTTTCCTCACTTTCCTTTGTGCCCTCATCTGCAGCCTCATCAAAGGTCATCATGCTACAAACAGCTTCGTCAAAGCCACTCAAGCTTTCGCTGATACTGTCCTCAGAATCCTTCCACCTCACTGCTTGGTTCTAAAGCCACCCCTACATGTTTACATATTTGTTTTGACAGCACCTCACTTCTGGTGCCAAAATTTGTATCTATCGCTGCATAAAAAATTGCCCCTCAAACTTTGCAGCTTAAAACAACATTTTTATCCCACCAGGTACTTAGGGCCAGGAATCCGGAGATGGCTTACGTGGGTGGTTCTGCCTCAGGGTTTCTCACGAGATTGCAGCGAAGATGTTGGCCGGGGCTGGAGGGACTACTTCCCAGATGGCTCAGTCCCATGGCTGTTGGCTGGTGGCCTCAGTTTCTCACCGTGAGGACTTCTCTGTAGGGCTTCAAATGTGTCCTTTCAACATGGCAGCTGACTTCACCCAGAGTGAGTGGTTCATAGAGTAAATAGCAAGCTGCAATGCCTTTTAGTCTTGCAAATGACATACCATAACTTCTGCCACATTCCATCGGTCACAGACTAACCTGATGCAGTATGGGAGGGGCCTACTCAAACGTATGACTGTCAGGAGGTGGGGCATCTTTGGGAGCCGTCTCGAGGCTGCCCACCATAGACCTTCATTGCCTTATCTCTCTGGGCACGCAAAATACAGCCGTGCATGGCGAGCGGAAAGGGAGAGAGACTGATTTTTGTTATGTTTTATGACAGGAGCCCTGATTTCATACAGAATTTCAGCAACATTAATTATTTTTTATTTTTGTTCGAAGTCTGTCATTTCCTACACTCTAGGCACGAGCCTATGCGGGAGGCTGGCCGGGAGACAATCCAAGAGGAAGATGCCATGCTACAGTCAGAACCACCCTTCCTTGGAGCATAAGGATTTGTTTAGGCTTGCTCTTCTGTCCACCTCCCTGTTCTCGCAGGGTGAGTTATTTCTTAGGAGTCCCCTCAGCTTCTCCTGTGAATAGATCAACTCCTGGGGGGACTCCAGAGCAGCCCGCATACAGGTTTGAGTCCCTAGATACAGACACAGCTTAGGCTCAGGCTGGGACTTCGTTAAAAAGATCAAGAATCAGGATAGTTTAAGAATGCGACCTAGGGGAGAAAGAAGCAGAAACTGCCTTGAAAATGCTCTGCATAAACCCACAGTCCCTCGGTGGACAGGGGCTCTGTGGTATATCCCTTGGGTAGAGTAGAAGAGCTGGGACATTCACAGCCAGCCAACTAGAATCCACTTTGGGAGCCAGCAAAGGGTTTGCTAAGAAGATCTGGTCTCCCCCATACTGGTCTCCCCAATACTGGTCCCCTGCACCTGCATCCAGTTCTTGGGTCCTTGTCCCTTTTGTGTGTTTCTCCTTCAGACTTAAGATTTCTGATTTCTTTCCCAGCCCAACCACCTCCTTCTGGAATGACGCTGGGTATCCTTTGTGAATAAATAAACCCACTACTGACCCACTTTTGGTGCTATTTTTTGGATCTTGACACAATTTTATCCTTTACCGTGATGAAATCTGATTACACCCCCAGTGTGCCTCTCTACCCGGGCTGGTTCCTACCCTCTTGTCAAAGAGGGTAGATGTTCTGAAGAAATCCCAACTCTCGACTCACCCACCACCATGCTAATTGGCACAAGCAAATGGAAGGGGCCCATCATGCTCCAGAGAGGGACAAATGCACCATGGTGATGAGCAGTGCTCCCCCGGACGGAGCGTGGAGGTCACTGTGAGTCGAGCCTTCCTGACTCCATTGGAAAGTATTCTGCCTTGAACACGTGCATCATGTTCGAGATGTGATGAAGAACCTGCTGAGAGCCATGAGAACTACCAGTCACTACTTAGTTTTGCTGTGTTCCCTGGAAATCACTGGTGCCGTGGGCAGAGGTCTAGACTACCGCAACTCTCTAGATTTTTAATACTGTAGGTAAGAAACTGAATAACTTGAAGGTGTAGGAAGCATATTCATCTCGATTTCCCTTGTCTTCTTTTCTTTCTTAAAATTGGGGCTTTCAACTACAAGGAATCAGAGCTCTTTACAGAAAATGAAACAAAACAGCATTTGGCATCTGGAACCTTGGCTTATGACAACAGAAGGACGATCTGAGCGTGGAGTGCCTGTCATAAAAACCAAGGAGAATGTATGTGCGAAAAGACTTGCCTGCCTGATCAAAATACTCTACACTGAGGAAGAAAAAAAAAAAACCCAGATAACCTGGTATAAATTATATGAATGAATGAAAACATCCTCATGTCTTGCACCAGAAGTCCTCTTAAGAAAGGAACTATTTTAATCAGGAAAATGTCCTGATAAGCAGTTTGGGATTGAAGGTAGGACCCCAGAGAGATAATCCAGCATAAGTCAAGGGAAAAAAGGAATCAGCTAAAACCTCTATATAATTTATTTATTTATTTATATTTCAGACAGAATGTCACTCTGTTGCTGGGGCTAGAGTGCCATGGCATCAGCCTAGCTCACAGCAACCTCAAACTCCTGGGCTCAAGCGATCCTCCTGCCTCAGCCTCCTGAGTAGCTGGGACTACAGGTGAGCACCACCACACCCAACTAATTTTTCTATTTTTACTAGAGATGGGGTCTTGCTCTTGCTCAGGCTGGTCTCAAATTCCTGATCTCAAGTGATTGTCCCACCTAGGCCTCCTAGAGTGCTAGGATTACAGGTGTGAGCTACTGCGCCCGACCTAAAACCTTTATATGTTAAAAAAAAAAAAAGGCCAGGGATTTGCAGCAAGTGGGAGAGAGTTGGGAGGAGAGCAGAGGTAGAGAGAGGACAGGTGAAACATTATGGCAGGGTAGAGGAAGGACTTTTGAAACAGGGATGCTTCGTGTTCATTTGGAGTTATGTTTCTGCCACGCTTAGAAATGTCCTGTGCGAGTGTTTTCTTGTAGCGACTAAGGATAAGAACTTGGCTTTAGATGTGGGTCAGTGTGGTGTGATATGGAATCGTGCAAACAAGACTGCCAGATGGTCCATACACTGAACGCACGAGACAAAGCTCAGCTCAGCTGAGGCTCTCAGCAAAGATGACAGGGAAACAGCGACGCAAACAGGGAAGCGGCAGCAATCAGGAGGCTGCAC
>NW_012136192.1:812505-875107 GCF_000956105.1 Propithecus coquereli
GAAGGTGTAGGAAGCATATTCATCTCGATTTCCCTTGTCTTCTTTTCTTTCTTAAAATTGGGGCTTTCAACTACAAGGAATCAGAGCTCTTTACAGAAAATGAAACAAAACAGCATTTGGCATCTGGAACCTTGGCTTATGATAACAGAAGGACGATCTGAGCGTGGAGTGCCTGTCATAAAAACCAAGGAGAATATATGTGCGAAAAGACTTGCCTTCCTGATCAAAATACTCTACACTGAGGAAAAAAAAAAACCCAGATAACCTGGTATAAATTATATGAATGAATGAAAACATCCTCATGTCTTGCACCAGAAGTCCTCTTAAGAAAAGAACTATTTTAATCAGGAAAATGTCCTGATAAGCAGTTTGAGATTGAAGGTAGGACCCTGGAGAGATAATTCAGCATAAGTCAAGGGAAAAAAGGAATCAGCAAAAACCTCTATATAATTTATTTATTTATTTATTTATATTTCAGACAGAGTCTCACTCTGTTGCTGGGGCTAGAGTGCCATGGCATCAGCCTAGCTCACAGCAACCTCAAACTCCTGGGCTCAAGCGATCCTCCTGCCTCAGCCTCCCGAGTAGCTGGGACGACAGGTGAGCACCACCACACTGAACTAATTTTTCTGTTTTTACTAGAGATGGGGTCTCGCTCTTGTTCAGGCTGGTCTCAAACTCCTGACCTCAAATGATTCTGCCACCTCGGCCTCCCAGAGTGCTAGGATTACAGGTGTGAGCCACTGTGCCCGACCTAGAACCTTTATATGTTAAAAAAAAAAAAGAAAGCCAGGGATTTGCAGCAAGTGGGAGAGAGTTGGGAGGAGAGCAGAGGTAGAGAGAAGACAGGTGAAACATTATGGCAGGGTAGACAAAGGACTTTTGAAACAGGGATGCTTCGTGTTCATTTGGAGTTATGTTTCTGCCATGCTTAGAAATGTCCTGTGCGAGTGTTTTCTTATAGCGACTAAGGATAAGAACTCGGCTTTAGATGCAGGCCAGTGTGGTGTGATATGGGACCGTGCAAACAAGATGGCCAGATGGTCCATACACTGAACCCACGAGACAAAGCTCAGCTCAGCTGAGGCTCTCAGCAAAGATGACAGGGAAACAGCGACGCAAACAGGGAAGCGGCAGCAATCAGGAGGCTGCACCAATCCGCGGAATAAAGAGACAGGGTTGACTCGACATGTAACATGAAGAGGCAAATATGATTTCAGAGAGCTGGACACCTGGTGAGATGCTGCTTGTCTGTCAAAGGGAGCATGTGGATGGTGTAAAAAACAGAGTTCTAATACAGTCAGGGAGGAGTGACCTGGTACATAGGAAGAGTATGAAAACCGACTGATTTGAGTGTGAACAGAGTAGAAAATTTGGGTGCTGAAAAAAATGATAATGATCTCTGCTAATGTTTACTGAGCTTTTTTTTTTTAATTGTTAGGCGCCATCAAAACGCTTTGCATGCAATATATCATTTAATTTTCACTACAATATTAAAAAACATGGACTATTATTATTCCCATATAATGGATGAAGAAATCAATTATTTAGGAAAGTCAAGCAATTTGTCCAAAGACACCTAGATAGAAAATGGAGTGAGACTGAAGCCCTAGGAAATCTGTACAGCCTAAGCTCTCATGGACGTGTGGCCACCTGGCCTAACAGAAGACACAGGTGATTTTTAAAAAGTTCTGATTTTCTAGCACAGACATAGGCGAAGAAATGATGGGGACTGTCTCCTTTCTGGTCATCTGCTGGGGGTGGGGGTCTTATCATCCTAAAAATCGACTGTCTGGCAAAGGCGCTTTCACCTGGCCTGGCAGAGGACGTCTGCTCTGAAAAGACAAAGGAGACGAGGAAGAGAACTGTGTGTTTGCGTTTCGTACATGCGAAGATGAACTTGCCGCTCCCATGGAAGTGATGGGAAGCTTGGGAGAGAGAGATCGTGTCATACTGAGGATCGTGATAGTGAGGAAGGAGGACCATGGCCCCAGTTAAACACGTGCCCAGACCGTGGGAGGGTGAGTCACGTTAGGGAGCTTTCAATGGCCTGTGAAGGAGGGGGCAGGTTGGCCCTTGTGACTGGGGACCTGGGGGTGACCAGCTTCAGGCACTGCTGCTGTCGGGCTCTCCAGTAAGGCAGTTAGGGCTGCTTTGATCTCCATCACCTCAGCCTTGGTTCTGAGTATCGGCATCTACTGACACGCGAAAAAGGCAACTGCCTGTAATTTCAGATTTATGTCTTCCCACTTCAGCAACCTGGGTGGAAAAGTGCCCTTTGTCTCTCTCGGTCTCTATTTTCTCATGCCCCCCTCTGAACGAGTCACTGTGGTCAAATGAATGGCATCCGGTGACAGGGCCAGCCTGGGTCACTGTTTCACCCAGCCATGGAGGCAGGGTCAGGGATGGTGTGTGAGGAATAGTTCCACAAAGGAAATATGATCCCCGGAAAAACATAACATGCCCATCATAAAGGAAGGTGGAATGTTCTAGAAGACATTATAAAACTATAGCCAGAGCTAATCCCAAGAGGACACAGCAGAGGGGGAGGGGGCAGATGACTAAAGCCACCCTTGAGCTTTGCAGTTTGCTCTATGGTAAGCTCTGACTTTAAAAGGACATATGGCCAGTGGTGTCCTGAAGCCCATCACCGAAGAGTAGAGGGGGCCTTTGGAAATAGTGACAAGAAGGCTAAGATTCAGAGTAAGCTGAGATTTAAAGAGGGAGACAGTCTGAGGACAGTAAAAAGTCTCTGGGGACTCTGTCTGTGAGCAAAACCCAGTGGAAGCATAGATCCATTGCTTGGGCAAAAGAAAATAATATTGGATGGAAAAACAGAAAAAGTAAAAGAAATGGAAAATATAATTTTTCCATCAAGGATGTCAAACCAGAAAGGGAAGAACAAACAATGTGCAGTTTAGAGATTCAAAGCTCGTAGAGAGACAGTGATGGCTCACACAATGGTCACTTCCTCCCTCTTTGTTGGTGGATTGCTGATTTTTTAAATTGTCATCACCCCTCCCCTATGTGTGAAGGGCTGTGGTCTAAGACAGTCCTTGAAGTTCTGTCCTCATCATTGATTGGCGTGAGGATGGGCAGGAGACTGACTCTGATCCATGAGAGGAGAGGACTGGTCTGCCAGGGCTTCTGGAAACGTGTCCTCGCTTCTGACAAGAGATGTGTGAAACCAACCGTCTTTCTTTTACTGATGGACATCGGTGTGTTTGCACGGCGTAACTGGAACTGCAGAAACCGTCTTGAAATCAGGAGGGAATAAAATTGACAACCTGAGGAAGGCAGGGCAAAAGGGTAGAGATGTGTCCTTGGAGGTGTCGCCCACCTACTCAAGTAACCAAGCCTGACGACCCTCTTCCTAGCCCTTCTCATTTTAAGAGATAATTGATTTTTCCTACTGTTTAAGCCAGTTGAGACTAGGATTTCCACTCCCTGCACCCCAGGGTATCCTGACTGGCTCAGAGCTCAAGAAAGATAAGGAGATAAGAAGGAAGGGGACAAGAAGCTGATGTCAGTGGGTCCAAGGAACTGACCCGATGACTCACATCTCGGGGTGTGGAAAGATCTTTCCAGTGAGATTGGGGAGCCATTGTCAGTGACTTTTAAGTAATTGTGGAGACTAGTAGGTGGCGCCAGAATCAGGAATTGGTCAGAGATTATCCTGATTTTCACAAAGGGAAAAGAAATTGCTTCTGGAAACTCCAGACAAGTAGGTTTGAGGTAGATGACAACAGGGAAGCAGGATGGATTAAGAAGCAGATGGTGGGTGAGCATTTAGGAAGGAATGCAGCGGTCAGTTGAGAGCAAAATGACTTCACTGAGCACACGGTATTCCAAAGTAGCCTCATTTCCTTTCTTGATAAGGTTACTATGTTTGTGGATCAGGTGTATGCCATACACATTGCAGGTCTCGATTTCAGTTTAGGGTTAACAGTTTCTCTCATGGTTTCCTTGTGGCTAAGATGGTGAAATGTGGGTTGGATAAGAGTAGTGGTTTTGTGTGTTTGCAGCTGGCTCAACAGCTAAGTCCAAAGAGTGTTGAGTATTGGATGGATGTCACAGCCCGTGTACTGAGCCCTGCCAGGGTGGTGGGGAGAGCAGTCACACGTCAGCCTGGGCCAAGGGCTTGGCTGGGAGCGAAAGGCCAACGCTCTGGGTGGGACAGTCCAGAAACGGGCAGGACTAGTGCCAGCAAACCCTGAGCCAGGAACACTGGGCAAAGCAGAGGGCGTCAGGTGGATACAGGATAGGGGTGGATATGACAGGAAGGGTCCAAAGGAAGGCCTAGAGAGGTGAATGCACGTTTTGGGAGTGGGGAACACAAAGGCAAAGCAGGTGGGAGGCAGAGGGAGAGTCAAAGGAAGTCACATGGGTGGCCAGGCAGAGAGTCCTGCTCCATGCTCCTTCTCCTCACTTCCTGAAGACGGCCATGTCCAACTCATGACAATGGAAGTCAACCTTCATGGCGGCTTCCCAGAGTCCCAGCGGCTCCAGCCTTGATCCTGTCTGATTTATCATTAGATGACAACTCAGGAGACATGCTGATCAAAGGTGTAGATGTCACAAATCTGGGAGGGAGAGTTAATACCAGAGGTGACAGAATGAGGGCCCAGCATGGTCCTGACAGGTTGGAATGCTGGGTCAAAAACAATAAGATACGACGGAACAGCTTAAATGTAACGTCTGGTATTTACATGCAAAAAACAAATGGCAAAAACACAGAGTTGGGGATATTGCCTTGGCAGGAATCATGTGAAAAATATCTGAGGCTTTTAAATGACCACCAGCTCAGAATAAGCCAACAGTGTGATGTAATTGCTAACAATCCAACACAACAAAATATAGAAGTATTTATGGAAATCCAGCATCCTTGGGAAGGAATCGTCTCATTATATTTTCAGTCAGATGACACCTGGGGTATCATATTCAGTTTTGGGCACCAGATTGGAGAAGGGCATTGAAAAATGAGAGTTTGCTCAGAGAGGGGCTGTTTAAGATGGAGAGAGTTCCAGAAATTATGTGGTGTGAGGAGAGGCTGAAGGATCAGAGAACATTCTGCCTGGAAGAGCAAAAACAAGAAGATTTGTGAGAGAGATGCAAGTCATGGAGGACGAAGTTGGTCCATCTTCTGAGGTAGAACTAAAACCAAAGGGTACAAGATATAGGGAAGTCAACTTACTACATATAAAGAAAACCTTTCTGATCATTGTAACCAAGAGACATAATGACAGTTGTATACCACCTATGAGTTTCAAAAACATGCACTCATTGTGAGGTGAGCTATTATTTCCATGTTGCAGATCATGTGATTATTTGAAATGATCAAGAAATTATACACTACTGTATCCTCAGCACCCGCAGTAGTACCTAGTAAGTATTTGTTGAGTGAGTGAGCTACCGTAGAGGTCGAATGCCTCTCCCGAGATCTCGCAGAGGGATTCTTGGGGTTTCTACCTTCATGGCTCCACTGTGTGCCTTGGAGCAACTCTCAGATGCCCTCGGCTGCCTTGGGAGGATGAGGTGTCCTGTCTGCAGGGACCACGTGAACATCTGCAGGCAGCATTAGAGGGCTTCCTGGCATAGGGTGACAGAAGTTGGGGAAGAACCGGAGGACCTCAAAAGCCCTTCCAATTCAAAGGTTTCACCCAGAGCACTCTGCATCCAAGGAACTCTAAATTGCTGCTGGAGAACACGTGAAGGGTGTGGAGTCTGTCTTCACACAGACCCAGCCAGCGGCTGCGGTCGATGGTATCTTCCCCTGGAATCTTTCCAGAGCTTTCCCTATAGATCCCTATCTGAGTGTGGAAATGTATATCTAGTGCTTCTATAGCCAGACACTCAGGGTGAAATTTACACATACAAGTTCTCAGGGACGACAGCATTTCAGCTCACTGGACTGCCTGATGCATGCTTTTTCTTTCTGTCCCCGTTGTCAGCCTCTGTAAACAGTGCAAGTCGTCTTCCTTGCTTGGAGAAGGGAGGATACTCGTTTTCTGCAGAACATGGATTGTGCAGATTTGAGGCCCATGATCATCTTAAGTGAATTCAGCTATGGGCTCTTTCTACACTGACCTCCAGGATGGGCCGTGGAAGGTGTTTTCCCCTCTTCCTTTTGCTATAAATTGTGATATACCTAGAAGGTCCTCACCCCTTTCAATTGTGACGGGGATCAGGCTGAGAGTGGTGAAATCAACAGTATCAGCCTATCTTTGCATAAGCTCTTCTTTCTCCTCTAAGAGAAGTGCAAACGAAGTCTTCAGTTAACCGAGGGTCCCAGTGGACCACCTTCCAATCAGCGGAGGCTTGGCTGCCTGTCCTCCCACCGGGTGAGCTACTACGTGGTATCCACAGTCTCCACTAGGGGGAGAAAAAGAGCGGCTACGAAATGTACAAAGCCCCAAATCAAAAACACAGTCCAAAGAGTAAAATCCAATTCTAAATGGAACTCGAAAACTTGAGAAGTAATTTAAGGGAACCACATTAAATACTAGAATGTTTTAATGGGGCCCATGTGTCCCGAGCAGAGAAAGAGAGTGCGAGAAATGGAACAGAGGAAATCAGGGAGACAATATGTCTGTGCGACTTGTTCTAATTAGGGGCACAGCGCTGCCGAGGATCATTCATTATAATTTGGTTAAATCTTCAGCATGGCCAAGGCACCTCTGCTGAGTGGTGTAAAACAAAGGGCTCCGCCGTCAACGGGGCGAGCGTGTCTCGGTTGGAGGCTAAAGCCAGTCACTCAGGAGGGCCCAGGGCTGTACATCACTACCCTGCCAGCTCTTCTTTATGGCTCCAGCGCTGGGCTCCAGCTAGCAGATGTCTGCACATTTCGGGGAGGAAAGAGGAGGGGAGCCGGGGGAGGGAGGGGCCCCTCCCGGCACTCATTGTCTCCAACTTGTCTGTCGCTTAATTCAGTATCTCTGTCTGCCGCTGGAGCGGGATGGGAAGAGTTCAAAGGAGGAAATGAAAACAATCCATAGATCAGAGCTCGGGAGTGATCGGTGTGGCACCCAGAAGTCACCGGCACTCCTCTGGCTCGGCTTTGAAATGTGGTCGCTGGCCGTGATTAGTGCGGGGAAGGGAAACGTGTACTGGGGTGGGGCGGGGGGATTAGTTTTTAGATCGGAGAAGGTAGCCAGGGGCTTGAGGGGGTGTGGTGGTGCGGAGTAAGGCTCAGGTTTGTCCCAGGCCAGGGGCACTTTTAGCTCAGAGCTAAAGGTGATGTTTGGGTTCTAAGAAGGGCCTGAGATAGGGTCCACACTCATGCCCCAAGGCAGACACACTGGATTTGGGGCACTGCAGATCCGTCCCTTTGGCGCTGTCCCTTTTGCTCGGTCCCGTCCACCTAAGCCTCCTACCACGCTGCCAGACTTGGGAGGGGCCGTCCATCTGCTTTATGCTGTTGCCCGTCTCCCACCTCACAGCCACCGGTAGCTTTGCGGTGGCACAGACAGGGCCTCTGCTAGCCTGGGGGCATCTTTAAGAACAAGGTGCCCTCTCTGGAAATAAGGGTGGAGCTTGGCCAGGCCGATGGTGCCTCCTCGGACCTGACACAGCCTTGAGCTAGGCACATGGCTTGTTAGGTGAAACACGGGTTGGACTTCTCCCCCTGCCTCACCCTCCCGCCAGGTGTCTTTGTGCAAAGCACAGACTGCGCATCCTTAGGCATTGGTCCTGGGCGTGGACAGACCATGAGGCCAGGGCATTGTCCCAGGCACGCGTGTGGGGTTGAGCCCCAGATGGATCACAAACAAACATTGCTGCGTATTAGCCTATTGGCTGGGCCTGTCTCATTCTGTGAGGAAGAGCTGCATCCCTGGCTGCATCTCCAGCCCCACATGGCCCACCTGCAACTGGATGCTACTGGCCGGGGTGAGGCCCGAGGGAGAGAATGGATGAGTTGGGTGACCTATGCTATGACTAGTAAAAAGTGGAGACATAATAACTTCTAAAGGTAGAATAAATGCATCACTTCATGTTTCCACCTCCCCAGTTGGGCTAGATACCCCTGCTCCGCGTTGTGCTCCGCGTTGTCCGTTCACTTGTCTGCCACCCCCTGGACTGTTAACTGTGTAAGGGCAGGGACTGTGTAGTTCCTCTTCGCTTTCAAGTCCCAGTCTCCCTCACGTGCCGGATTCAATAAACCCTTGCCTCTTCACACGCGAAGGAAGCACATGTTACTGTCTTGGCTCTGACTCAGCTGAGTCATTGTAATTGGATCCATTGATCATTTATTGAGCATCTGCTATGTGGCACTGTGCTATGTGCTAGGGATATAAAGATGATTAAAATTGGTGCCTGGATCTAAAGAATTCGCACTCAAGGGTAAAGTGGAGAGTGGGCTGTCTGGGGAGAACAGACAAGTACATTGCTAAGTTGCAACGTGGTAAGCCCAAGAATGCTTATGCACGAGTTCCCGTGGGGTCCCGAACAAGGGAGTGATCCAGTTGAAGACAGTTCTAGCAGCGGCCCTGAAGGGTCATGGATCTGCCTTATCCAGTGCTCAAGTGTGGAAAATTGTGCTGGATACCACGCACGCAGCAACCAGATCTGTGCCGAAAACCCAAATGCTAAGATAGGATAGGACTTGTCTGCTTTCCCTGAAGACTCTCAGAGGTTCTTCTCTGTTAACTAAATCCAAAAACCCTCCCTGTCTTTTGAAAGACAGCACCAGGACATAAACCACTGGATGCCAGACTAGTCAGAAAGCCTGATTCACATACATCTTTGGGCAAGAACAGGATAAGCGTTTTCCTGCTACCCCAGTTGAGAGTGTCGACATAAAGACCAAACTGTCCTATCTTTCCCAACTTTAAGGTCTGTGGTTGGTCCAACCTTGAGCTTCTGATGAATGAATGGACACAAGAATAAAGGAATGAACACGTAGTTTATGCTTCTGTAAAACTGCACGCAGAACTGCAGAGGGGTGAGGAGCAGAGGACCGGGAGTGAAGAGTTCTACTCAGAGTCAGCGTCTGTCTCCCTGACTGTGGTCAAGTCATGCTGTGCCCCTAAACCTCAGTTTTCCTTTCTGCAAAGGGAAGGGGTTTAAAGAGACAAGGCGGGGTTCATCAGGGAGGTTTACATGGGTGAAGTAAGTGCTGATCTGTGTTTTGATGGAAAACCCCTGGCTGCAGTCAGCCAGGGCAGCATACTGTGGGGGTCTGGTAACCCAAGCCCTCTGCCCCAGCACGTGCATACACATGCCCACTCAGAGCCCTACTGACTGACACGCTGGCTCCAGTCGTCACAGGCAGCTCTCACCTGGTTTGACCTCACGTCTATCTCCTTAGGGTGCAGGGATTCATCCACATAGGCTGCTAACATTTCAGCACCTACCGTATGCTAGGCACAATGCTAGGCATGAAGGAAAAGAGATAGGTGTGGTCTGTGTCCTGTATGAACCCATAGAACAGGAAATGAGAAAGTTAACAAGAAGCAAGAACTTTCCCACATTTGCATTTTATTTACCGCTCCTAAGTGTAAATTTCTCAAGGATAGATGGGGCTTAGGGGTGCTGAGAGCACCAGCTCCAATCGTCTCTTGTTGCTGAATGAGCTTGGGCAGTACACACTCACCTCTGTAAGCCTTGGTTTCTTAAGTCAACAATTAAGGCTAGTAATAAATCGTGTTTTCCTCAAAGGGTTGATATGAGCATTAAATGAGATAATACATGACAGGTGCCTAGTATATGGTGAATGCTCAATAAATGTTAGCAAATATTATTTTTCTGTCTCCTTGATGCCTCTTTTGCAACACCTCTAAAGGTTCTCTGCAATTAGATGTTAGAGGGATGATTTCCTGATTATTTCAGAAGTAAAGGTTAGTTTTTAAGGGCACAAGATTCCTATAATTCTTGTAGAAATTGTATTGTATAATTTAGTTCTGTAACTGATTAGCTATTCAGTCTACAAATACTCTGTACCTACTCAGTGCTGGGCCCTGGGTTAAATGATGTAGATAAAGAGAAAGGAAAACCTCAAAACTTTTGGTCTCTCGCCCTTAAAGAACTCAAAGTCCAGAAAGGGAGGCCAATGATGAGCAAAGAGATCTGATGCCCTGCAGTAGCTGCTGTGATGGAGATCCACGTGGCAGGGACACCAGGGGGTGGCCCACCTGCTGGGGTGGTCAGAGGGGGCTTCCTAGCGCAGGAGCTGCTGAGCTGCATCCTGGAGACTGAGGAGGAGCTGGGTTGTTTTATGCTCTGACTCATCAATAGACTTGGAAGCTCCCACTTCTCATGTTCCCCGCTGGACCCGCCAGGAGGCAGTGCACAGTGGTGCAAAGATCCAGGAAAGCTGGATTCTGCGCTGAGCTCCAGCAGTGTCTTTCTCCACGGCTTTGAGTAAATTGCTTCTCCTCTCTGGGCCTGAGGTAGCTTGTTGGCCTAGTTGGCAGGAGCCTCTCAGATTGGATTCATTTATTTTATATCCAAGAAATATTTGTTAGGTACCCATCATATGCCAGACACAGTTAAGCGCCAAAGAATAATCAGCAGTGAACTGGTTACTACTATGGGTGGCTAGAACTTAATCTTAGAGGGGGAAATCTGGGGAAACAGTGTAAAACACATGATCCAGAGTTACCCTGCCCAAGAGGTGAGAGAGCTGGGGTATTTATACACCGACTATGTCGGCCACTGGTCGAGAGCTGTTGTGGTGGGGTGTGGTGCGTAGGGAAATTCAATCCTCTGCCACGGACACAGGCAGAATGCTGTTCCAAGGCTGGGGGATATTGGTGGGGCATTGACAGCTTCTGCTGCCATTAGAAACTGTGATACATGCAGTGAAGGCAAGGAACATGGTGGCGAAAGGGGAAAGCTTCGTAAATGCCAAAACCCTATCCCAGGGCAAGAAATTCTCACTGTCACCAACAATAAATACTCTTGGACTTGACTTTCCTTGGGAGCTCTTTGGTGTAAGTGACCCATTTGTCTAGACCAATGGTTCTTCCTTTTTTTTTTTTTAAGACTAGTCAAGTGCAGTAGTGAGGAGGGGGGTTAAGTAGTAGAACAAGGAGTTCAATCTGTAACTGACTGTGAACAAACAAGTGAGATAACTCACTACCTTCGGACCAGCCTAGACCAATGGTTCTTAACTGAGGGTGATTTTGTCCTCCATGGTACATGTGGCAATTCCTGGAGACATTTTTGACCATCATGACTTGCAGGGGGTGGTGTGTGTGTGTTTGTGTGTATGTGTGTATGCTATTGGCATCTAGTGGGTAGAGAGGCCAGGGATGCTGCTAAACATCCTACATTCTCACAACAAAGAATTATCTGCTTTAAATGTCAATAATGACCGAGGTCGAGAAGCTCTGGTATAGATCTCTAGCGTTCCAATTGTAACTTGTTCTGGTCAACCAGCCAGAGAGGACAGATATGAGATACTGTAATGATGAGAAAGTGACAGAGAGAGAGAGAGAGAGAGAGAGAGAGAGAGCGAATGAGAGATTGAGATTAGAGAGTTAGAGTCATCTATCTCTGCGTAGAGGAGGAAGAGTACAATTTCTGCTCATGACGCAGCCTACAATACCCCGCGATCTTACTTTAACAATAGAGAAGGAATTTCCACCTTTCCTTTGTCACCTGGGACATGTGATTCCTGAATGTGCTTGTGATCTGCAACAACTCCTAGAAAAGGGAAGGGTGCACATTGTCCGTTTACCCACCGAGCCAAAGGTTCATAAAACTGTCTTATTTTACCTCTTTCAGAGCTTGGAGGAAAAGGTCAGCTTTGCTGACGGTTTCTCTGGGTTGCTCCGGGATGGGACTGGTTGCTATGGGTATGAGGGTGAAAACCCTAAACAATTAAGTACGGAGGAGTGCTCCCAATAAATTGCCCTGAAATTGCCAGGCAGCTGAGTTTGGGGACAGAAAGTATAGGTCCTGTGGCTATTTTCCGGGACTGAATCCCTGTGTCACCATTTAGTCACTGTGTGACCTTCAGCAAATTACTTAATTTCTCTAAACCTCAGTTTGTCCTCATCTGTAAAATGGTGAGAATCATGGCGTTGCTGTTGAGCGTTACAGACGATAGTCCATGTCATATATCCAGCAACTAGGATGCATATATATAGCTATTAGCATTCTGGCAACGTTGAGGCTAGGCATGAGCTCTTCACAAAAGAAATTTTCATTATACCTAGTCTTCAGATGGGTACGCTGAGGCCTTAGGGTTGTGAAGGAACAGGACGTAACATCTGAAAGTAAAATGATCTCTCCTGATTCTATCTTTTGCAAATATCTGGCCCCCAAGAGACATTGAAAAGGACCTTAGAAATTAATGGGATACAGTGGAATTGATGGTGTGAGGCCAGGTCGTAAAGAGCAACATTGCTTTTGCTGGCTCTCTCAGCATGCTCCATCTTGCAGTCCAGTCTCCATATTGTGAGGAAGCCCAAGCCTCACTGCAGGGCTTCTCAGGGTTTTAAACCAAAGAATCCGAAGGCAGGAGCTTGAAGCATGGACTGTCCCAAGATGGGAGTGAGGAAGAGGGGTAGAGGAAAGTTCTTACCACAAACACACAAAGTGTCTTTGAAATCTTATTTATTTCCTTAAAAATAAATGTAGATTTTTCAACTGACTTCATGATAAATCCTTTTTCATCTAAAAATGAATTTTAAGTGATATATTGTCAAGCAAAATTGACTCTCTAAGATTTTTGTACTTTTTCTTCTGTGGCTTTAATTACTCCCTGGCACATTGGCATACACCTTGGGGCCACATGCACTCCAGTGTGAGAAGCGGGGTTCCCTGTGCACATCTTTTTCCTTTTTTCCCTTCCCTTCTTCACTGCCCTCCTTCTCCCCAGATTACTCTTTCTTTTCTCTCCTGTCTGTTCCTTCACTTTGATTGGTAGCACCTGGGACTTTGCTGGGTCTTGCTTAACTTTGCTGATGATGTTCAGGGCTGAGGAGAACAGTCATGGCCATGGTTTCTATGTGTCCCCCAAAGACCATGTGTTGGAAACTTAATCCCCAATGCAACAGCACTGAGAGGTGGGGCCTAATGAGCCTTGAATGGATTAATGCCATTATCACAGGAACGGGTTTGTTATCACGGGAATGGGTTCCTTATAAAAGGACGAGTTCAGCCTCCTCTTGCTCTCTCTCTCCCACTGTTAGTTCTTCTGCTCTTCTGTCATCTGAGAACAGAGCGTTCCTCCCTCCAGGGGGATGAAATGTTCAAGGCTCCATCTTGGAAGTGGAGATTGGCCCCCTTACAAGATGCCAAACCTGCCAGCATCTTGATCTTGGACTTCCCAGCCTCCAGGACTGTGAGAAGTAAATTTCTGTTCTTTATAAATTTTCCAGCCTCAGGTATTTTGTTACAGCAGCACAAACAGACTAAGATGGCCACTAGCTGTGGTTAGGAGTGATGTGCCTCCTCCAGCCTCACATCCAAACACCCTGTGTGTGCCACGCTGGATGCTATTCTTGATGAGCAAGTCAGACATGGACACAGTCCTGCCCTCACGAAGCCTACAGCGGTGGGGGTAGGGGGATGGGACAGAGAGGGACATGCGGGGCAGGAAGAGAAGATAAAGCAAAGACAACTAATGTCACCTAAGGGTCAAGGAAGGCTTCCTGGGAAGTGCCTTCGGAGCTGAGAGCTGAAGGTTGAGGAGAAAGGAGAAGACTGTTCTGGGTGGAGGGAATAGTATGAACCAGGTAAGAGAGCACATGGACCATTTAAGGAACCAAAGGAAGCTCAGTCTTTTTTAATACGAAAGGGAGAGTGGCAAGAGGTGAAGCTGGAGACATGAGCAATGCCAGATCTCAGAGCCTGTCCTAAGTCAGGTTAAGGAGTTTGGGCTTTGGCCTTGAGGCAATGAGAAATCAACAACAAAAAGAGTGTATGATGTATGCATGAGTGTGTGCATGTGAGTGAGTGTGTACTTGTGTGTGAATAACAGAGAAAGACAGAACAGGGAGTGGATTCTCCCAGTGGCTGCCCCTTGAGCTCTGTGGTATAAGCTGGAACTTCCTGACCAGTAGGAACATAATGAAAAGAAAGAAGAGGCTGATATTTCATCATCTTTGCAGTATGTAATTAAGGACAACACAGACCTAATGAGTCAGAGAACAAATACGGATGAATCACAAGGAATGTGTGGAAAACGGCATGGTTTGGGGAAAGAGGGTTAATGTTCTTTGGATGGTTCCTGCAGTGAACTAGATGACTTATTGAGTTTTTGACCATTAAGTGGCCTTTGGGGACTATAAGGACTGCCGAGTTCCCCTTCTGATCTCTGGAACCACAGCAAGATGAAGAAGTGTGGGCTAAGGGTGCCTAGTCCGTAATTAATGAATTCAGGCCAGAAGGTTACCCTTCTAGGCCTGGGGGCTTACCCATCCCCAAAGGTCAAGCAGAGGAAGGTGGTAGCGGGCAGAGTTCAGGGAGGAGTGGACGGGGTAGGGAGCAAGGGCTTCAACCCTGCACGGGCCAGGTGGCCTCCTGGGCTGTGAAGCTGAAGGGTGTGAATGGCTTGCCAGTCACCCACCCTGCTTCCCCTCACCCTCCCAATCTGGACCACTCCTCTCTCTGAGGTTCCCAGGGTTGGGCCTTCTGGATCTGTTAGTGGTACAAGAGGAGTAGCCTTTCTACAAGCTAAGAAGAGTTCCCTAGCTAAGCTAGTATGTATTAGGAATTGGTTCATCTATCAACCTATTATCCCCACTTTTCTTTTCCAAAAGGCAGGGCTATGATAGATTGGGATGGGGACAGATGAATTCTGAATGAGGAAGAAAGTTAGGGAAGATGCACAGCACGAGGTTGTGCCAAGGGAGCCTTGTATAGGATGGTTAATGCGGAAAGGCAGTAAGGAGGGGTTCATTTATTTAAAAAAAGTATATTGAGAACTGTGGCAAATAGTCTTATCCAAAAATGGCTACAGCAATATTTTCAGGCCCACATATTCTTCCAGAGCCTTGTCACTTCCCATCAAAAGTCAGAGTCTATTTCCCCTACCCTTGGGCCTTTGAGACTGTTTAGTGAATAGAATACAGTGGAAGTGATGTGCAAGGCCAGGTCAGAAAAGGCTGCATGGCGTCCCTAGCTCTCTCCTGGCATTCTCCATCTTGGAATCCAGTCTCCATATTGGGAGGAAGCCCAGGTCACACAAAGAGGCCATATGTGGGCGTTGTGGCCAATAGCCCCACTAAGATCTTAGCCAACATCCAGCATCAACTGCTTGACCTGTGAGGCTGCCTTTCTACCCTTTTTGTCCCCAGGCTTGGAGGTGCCTCAGTGGACAGTGAGTGGAGCAGAGATGAATTACCCCTGCCAAGTCCTGACCAAATACAGGATTGTGAGTAAAATAAACATCGTTATCATTTTAAGACACTAAGTTTGGGGGGTAATTTACTATGCAGCCACAGTAACTGGAAAAGCATCTGCTACAAAATATCTAAGAATGACAGCTCAGGTTTGTAAGAGCATTTTAGAGTTTATGAAAGACATTCACATGATGACCTCAGCCAGACCTCCCAAGAACCCTGTGAGGCTGGCATTGCGACTTCCCCTTCCCAAAAGGGGGGCTGAGGCTTGGAGGGATGAAGTGAACGCTCAGAGGCATGTAGCTGGTAACAAGCAAAGGAGGGAAGATGAGCCCAGGTTTCCCTCTTACAAAGACAACTTCTCCTAATTCATCTGACCAAGGCCCAATACTAGGGCCTGTGAGAGCTACCTAGGTGTAACAGACAAGAACCCTGAATGAAAGCATCTTCCAGATGGTAGAGGGGAGTTATGCTTATACTACAAGGTGCAAAGTGATATGTGCCCCCAGGAGACGCATTCATTCATTCAAAAAATAGTCACTGAGCCCCTACCATGTGCTGGGCTTGGAGGGAGTTGTATACTTTTGTTGAAGTAGAGGTGGGGGCATTAGAAATTATGCCAGCCTGTCCTAAACCTATTCCTAGAAACTGCAAATCACCTTGGCTCAGCCTATCACTCTTCAGGGGACAGGTGCTTGAAAGACCCCCTCACTGTCTATACAAATATAAGCAAGTGGATGCCCATTGTTCTGGAACATGGGGAGAATAAGACCTGGGGATCCTTGGTATGCAGATCTCATTGCTGGGAGAAGAGGAAGCAATTTCTCAAGGGTTCATGGCCTTCTGAGAGGAAAAACAACAATCATGTCATCTTCTGTTCCTCTCAGTTGAAAGTAAAGTGGTGGCCAGATAGCTGACAAGCTCCCTAAAATGAAATTATTTTAAGCAAGCAGAGTCTTTCCTGGGGCCCTGTGCTATTGCAGGGCCTGTCCAGCAAAGCGTGTGGCTGGCATTGCGGAAAACCCCTCTTACCCAACTTTTCCAACTCAGTGGTGGCTCTAGGCAATACTGGCTGGGGATGGAGTGTGGACCGCAAAGAACTATCTTGGTGCATCACAGCATTGTGTGGGCAGGGACCCAGAACAGCATGGATTTTACTCACTGTGGTCCCATCTGTAATAATCGCACCACAGGGCAGTGGGAACAAACAGTAATGGAGGACTGGCCGCATTCTAGGGCTCTTCTGCTCGCAGCCAGGATCTCTTACAGCGCCTTCTCAGACTCCCCTGGGTCTCTCCCTCCCCAATGTCCAGTTGGGAGGGGCCATGGCAGTGCTGGGAGCAGAAGGCCAGGTGGTCCCAATGCTCTGTGCCATGTGTATGTCCGTGTGTGTGTGTGTGTGCGTGTGTGTGTGTGTGTGTGTGTGTATGTGTTTCAGTATTGGCTTAAATCCTTTCTTTGCCATAGCCTGATTACTTTGCTGGCAAGTCTCTCTGTCCCTCAACCCAGGTTAGGTCTCTGCATGGGAAGTGGGAGATGAGGGCTACGAGTTGGGAGATGGGGGTAGGAGTCAGGAGATGGGGGGTGGGAGTCAGGAGATGGGATAGGAGGTGGGAGGTATGGGGGAGGAGGTGTGACATGGGGGTATGAGGTGGGAGATGGGGGTAGGAGGTATGAGATGGGGGTTAGGAGGTGTGAGATCGGGGTAGGAGGTGTGAGATGGTGGAGGAGGTGTGAGATGGTGGAGGAGGTGCGAGATGTTGGGGAGGAGGTGTGAGATGGTGGGGAGGAGGTGTGAGATGGTGGGGAGGAGGTGTGAGATGGTGGAGCAGATGTGAGATGGTGGAGGAGGTGTGAGATGGTGGGGAGGAGGTGGGAGATGTTGGGGAGGAGGTGTGAGACATTGGGGAAGAGGTGTGAGATGGTGGGGAGGAGGTGGTGAGATGGTGGGGAGGAGGTGTGAGTGAGATGGTGGGGAGGAGGTGTGAGATGGTGGGGAGGAGGTGTGAGATGGTGGGGAGGAGGTGTGAGATGGTGGGGAGGAGGTGTGAGATGGTGGAGGAGGTGTGAGATGGTGGGGAGGAGGTGTGAGATGGTGGGGAGGAGGTGGGAGATAGGGGAGGAGGTGGGAGATGGGGGAGGAGCTGGGAGATTGTGATGGCCAGATCCTCTTACCTGATTTCACACCTGTGGAAACACCTGCCCTCAGTGCATTTAATGTTTTGGTGACACATTTCAGAGAGTCGCAGGACAAGTGGGGCCTTGGTGTTGGTTCCTTGGGTAAGTAAGTTACTAACCTTCCCAAGCCTTACTCTCCTCATCTGTGACATGAAAATGCACATTTGTCTCTCAGGGCAGAAATGTTGGCATCATGCCTGGCATGCTGTAAGGTTGCCAGGTTGCTGCTGTTGTTTTTTGGGACCAGCTAAGGGTGAAATGAAACAGAAGATGGGCTGATCCTGCTGCAATGCATGGAACTCAGCAACCAGCACCCATGGCCACCTTTGCCTTTTGTCCCCTGCTTTTCAACATTCCTCTTTCTGCCCGTGCCCCTTCCACAGCCTCAACCTCACCCCACGTGCCTTATCCTGCCAAGCAGGTGGAGTGCAGCAGCCGTGGGACTGACCTTGCCTGGGCAGGGTGCACTTCAACAGGATGCTATGAAGCCTGAAAGGTCTTCTAGCCCCAAAGACACTGATAATATAGATGGGGACGAGGGCTTCCTGCATCCCCCGTGACAGTTTCTACAGATACGCCAGTGGGTCTCAGCCGGGGGCAATTTTACCCCTGACTCCATGACATTTGGAGACATCTTTGATTGTCACAAATAGAGGAGTGCTACCTGCATCTAGTGAGTGGAGGTCAGGGGTGCTGCTAACCCTCACATAACAATCAGGATGTCCTCCTGCAGCGAAGTGTCATCTGGACTAAGATGTTGCCGGAGCGGAGGGCGAGAAGCCCCGAGACAGGCAATACGAGGCAGCTGCCCATAGACACGGGAGCTCAGCCAGGAGCCAACACGGGGTGACGTGGGGTTGAGGAGAGAGGGCTGAACGCAAAGAGGGGTCATTTCTGTAGGAAGAGGGTTGTGGTGGGCAGGAGAAGCCCTGACGCGGTGAAGGTACTAGAGCTGCATCTGGAGTGTCACAGCTCTCCAGGCAGAGACAGCTTGGGAGGGGGAAGCCGAGAGGGTCCCCACGTCCACCTGGGCCACTGTAACCAGGCCCTGGGTACCATTCCTGTTAATGGCAGCGTGTGGCCTCGAATGCCCCAGGCCACTGGCCGGGACCCGGACGTTGTGCTGGGTCAACTCTGCCGCCGTGCGGGCGGCCGGGCTGGGGTGAGAGGCTTCCCTGCGTGGCACTGCTTTGGCATCGGGGCCCGTGGACATAGCCAGAGTTCATTGATCACTGTTTGGTGTGGGTGTGCCTCTGCGTGTGTGCTTTTTGTTGTTTTTTAAAATCCACTAGAGGGCATGTCCATGCTAAGATCTTCTGGCAGGTCAGACAAATGACATTTTGTGTGAACTTAGGCTCTTGGCTCTGAGTGGTGAGGGGAGTGAGGAAGGGTGGGTGACAAAAAATGGGGTTATTGATTCCCACCCCTCCCCACTGCAGCCTTCCCCTGCCAGGCAATGACAGCAAGGTGGTTTGTGAATTCGTGGAGAAAGCCAGGGTGATTCTCCTGGTGATGACAGACACCATTTGGGAAGCTAAGCTGCGAAAAGGACAAGGATGGCAAGGGCAGGTTCCAGGGATGGAATCCGACAATGGTGTGACTCTGCGAAGGGAGTTCCTCCTGCCCGTCCCCTTCCCCACCACCCCAGGAGCCACGTCTCCATGGTGGCCTGGCCTGGCGTGGCAAGGTGGCCTTCGCCCTCTGGACAGAGCCAGGAGGAGAGCGTGGTTGCCTCGGGAGGGGTGCAAAGGTCTAAGTGGAGGAGCCAAGAGCCCTTCTGAAACCTCATTCTGCAAGCCCGACCCACCCTCAGCCCTCTCCTGTGCTCGTGGCAGCCTGGAGAGCTGGGGTACAAAGGCCCAGAGAGTGGGGTGACTGAGCTGGAGGTGGGCTGGGGTGAAGATGAATGGAACTATGTTGTTTTACTGTCAACTCTGGTGTCAGGAGGGACAAGGGGGTCTCATTTGGGTGGGGTGAGGGTGGAAGGAAGTGAAAGAGTTGGGAACAGTGGGCCTCAGGAGAGGGGATCACAGGTGTTCTAGGATTCCAGCTAGAGAAACAAGCACCTCTCTGAAGGCAGTAGGTCTGGGCTGAGTCAGGAACAAAACTTGCTATTTTTAACTTGGATGCACAGTCAGGTCGGGAATGTGAGGGAACATTTGCTCCTGGGGTCTGTATTCAGAAGTAGTAGGCTCTTTTCTCTTTTTTCCTACTGATGTTGCCCAGAGGGACGTAAATACTGGACTATGCACTTGCATACAAAAAGAACTGAATTCAAAGCCCCAGCTCAGCTCCTGGCTTGCTCTATGACTGTGGGCAAGTCACATAATCTCTCTGAGCCTCACTTAAAGTCATGGAAGAATAGGGAAGAACACCCTCTTGTTTGGTACATTCATGTCTCAAGACCAAAAGTATACTGAAGATCCAAAACAAAAGTAAGTACCTTCGTATGTATGTAAATGCATAGAACAGCCTGGAAGGATGCAAAAATGTGGGCCCGCATGGTTACTTTAGGCAAGTAGAATACAATCAGTGGGAAGGGACTTCCCTTCAACTCTTTGGTTTGATTTAAAATACACACACACACACACACACACACACACGCACACACATATATGAAACAAGGAGATAATATTCATATATATTATCTGTTTTTTAAAGGAATGATTTTAAAGAAATAATTTTAGAGGAAGAAAATATTTAATTTTCTTGAAAGTCCTTTCTGGATGTGATAGAGCCTATTGGATGGAGGGGTACACTCTTTCTGTTATATAAAAACTCAGGCAGTCTGTGGTCCAAGTGCCCACTGGGGTCTCCAAGGGAGGCTGTCTATTCTCTTTCTCTGTATCCAGGAGCAATAAATTTATTCTCTCAGGAGGAAGAGGATTAATCTCGTCTGAGGTTTGTTAACTGCAAATGACTCTGATGAGCTGCCTTTAAGCCTGTCATTAACTTCACCCAGGTTGGTGCCCCTCTGAAGGCCTTGATCTCTCCGCTACACCGTGTTGACACCCACATCGATCATTACCATCCTCTGTGTGGTTATGTGAGAATTTTAGGCAAGAATGTCAGGATAGGATCAGCTCAGTTGTGGTAACAAATAAAGCACCAAAACTCAGTGGCTTAACCCTACCACGATTTATCTCCGGGTCCTGGTCGTTCCTATCTTGCAGCTACACTATGCTATCGTATAATTTCCATGGTCTCTGCAGCCTGCCAAGAGAAAGCTGGAGGACCACACAGGGGCTGACATCCCTAGGTATGGAAATGGCATACATCACTTCCTCCCATGTCCCATTGGCCAGAAATGGTCACATGGCTTCAATCTAATTGCAAGGAAATCTGGGAAAGGTAGGAGAGCACATGGCTATTCAGTGAGAATTTAATGTCTCGGTCACAATAGGAAAAATTGAAAAATACGAACTAGACACAAATAAGTGCTATGTCTGTAAACATAGCCCACATGGAAGTCTGTTCAGTAGCTTATGGGTTCCTTGAGGTCAGCAATTCTCTTATTCATTTTTACCTGCATCCCAGTTCTGTTGATTAAAACAATGGTGTATCTTTACAGAGAGTCTTTACTTAATGTTAGCCAAATTGAGCCACTACCCTTACCAAAAATGCTTTTTATTACAACTTCTCTTTGGAATGTTTCTTCTTAGCCAGTTTATAATTGCACAAAGAGATCAACTGCATTTTTTTCTTGTTCTTTCCTTTTTTACTTCTGTACCTCCAAGTTAGATCTTTGGAAAGACTTAAAAGTAAGACAAATTGATGATATTGGTCAAGATGAAGTGAGCAAAGGCACAAATAAATAATATGAATGAAGAATGGAATATCGCTACAGATATAACAGAGATGAAAAAAACTCTCACTCACTTTATCTCAATACATTTCTTTGAAGTCTCACCTGTTTTGTTTGTTTGTTTTAACCCAAAGAGCCATTAACCAGCTTGAGTGATCATGTTTTTCTCTACCAGACTTGACCTTTGTCTATTTTCTAAAAATCAATTATATTGTTAAAATAAGACGTAGTTGAGTTTCTAAGGGATATATTGCAGACTCTGAAGGTAATCCCCAAAGAAGTATGGGGACTTGACTATTTGGGGTATCATTGGAATATAGC
Source organism: Propithecus coquereli (assembly GCF_000956105.1). Taxonomy (NCBI): domain Eukaryota; kingdom Metazoa; phylum Chordata; class Mammalia; order Primates; family Indriidae; genus Propithecus; species Propithecus coquereli. The sequence goes on from NW_012136192.1 coordinate 834,103, forward strand.
CTCCTTAAGGTCCAAGTATGAAAGATGATCCTACTCTTGGAGCCTTAAGGACCCATAGTTTTGTTTAAAAAATTAATAGCTCTCATTAATCTTCAATTATGACTTGAATAGCCTTAGATAATATTAACTCACTTGACTCCCTCCCTGAATAACATGGATTTTTAGAAGCTGGAAAAAGAGTTGAAGAGTGATTTATGATCCAAGAAGAGCTGAGTCTTAAGGACTATTTTACAAACACCATTGCTCCAGAGATGGGACGACTTGCAGTAAAATCTGAGCCATGATGAATAGATGCGCCATTTTCCTTTAGAAATGTGTTTCTTACAGGGACAGCCCATCAGCTCCTCTTACCTTCTCTTGTAGTTTCATGCCCGTGACAGGCCCCTAGCTGCTGTCCCTGTCTCCATACATCATTCAGATACCCCTGCCAGATTTATCTTCCAAAAACTCCTCTCTGGTCACTGATCATGCCACTCCTAGAGGAAAAAATACTTGGCCTGCTGAAATGACTCTACACTACTTGGCCAACTTTAGTATCTTCTGCTTCTTGACCCTCTTCTCCAATCATGTTCATCTCCTTCACATGCCATAAACATGCCACCCTTGTCCTGTTGTCTCTGTGCATTTGTCCGTGTTACTCCACAATCCTGGAATGCAGTGCCAGGTCTACATTATAGGAATGCTTGAATTTACACAGAAAACCAACTCCTGGCTTGTCATTTAACGAGCACTGGTGTAAAGCAAATCCCACTTGATAGTATTGGCTGTTTAGCTCCAGAAGTTGTCTTGATTTGTGAGTTGTCCTTGATTGGCTGAGAGCCCAATCCTTAGTTTTGTATTTTTCTGCCTCTCAGTTGCTGCCAACCGCTAAAGCAACACTTAAATCCTTTAAGGAAGTTCCTTTAATAAAAGCATCATCTTTGATAGAAAGTGAGGAAATCACCTCTGCATTTTTAAAATTTGTTGTTAAAAGCTCGATTTATTGTCAACTGTGTTTTCTTAAGATGGGGCCTACTAGTATGTGTCAAACAACTTCTTTCCAATTTGAGATTCCAGGGTGATATATACCAAAGCCATCTTTAGGGTTTTATGTCACCACATCCTCAGAGATTTTCTCTTCTCATTTAACTGCTATTTTGGCAGGCCTGGGCTTCAGCCAACACATGTATCTGTCACACATCAGAGGGGGGCCAGGTGAGTCTTTTGTTTTGTTTTGTCTTGATGGGAAAGGATTATGTGACTGCATATTTTGGGGCTACTAATTAGCCCTCGGACTAAGATCTCTTGGCTATTGATGAAAAGGGTCATCTTGTCCTCCTAGGGACTTTGTACTCAATGTGGGGAAGGAGAGTAGTCTGGCAGGAGAGGATGTCCTAGCTTGTTACGTGGATGGTTTCAGAATTTGAGGAAGTGCTAGTGCTACTCAGGCTTCTGTACTGGTTTTCTTGGAACAAGTTCCAGAATTCTCTGGAGATGGGAGCTGTAAGAAGAGGCAAGAAAATAAGGATGGTTCACTCTTTATAGTATCAGTGACCTCAAGACAGCTATGTTTTGTGACCCAGCATACAACGGGTGAGTTGCGACTATAGCAGAAGGGATGGCATGTGAATTTCAAGGCTTGGTTCTTTTGGAAGGACCCAGCCACCATGATGTGAGGAAGCCCAAGCAGCCACATGGAGAGGCCATGTGTAGGTGTCCCTGCTCACACCCACTGCTGGGGTCCCAGCCGACAGCCTGAATCACCTACCAGGTATGCTTTAAGATGATTCCAGCTTCCAGCCTTCAAGTCAGCTCCACACAGATCTTTCCAGCTGAGGACCTAGACACATGAAACAGAGTCACCTACTCCACGCACCCTTTTAAAATTTCTATCTTAAGAGAATCCATGGGCATAATAAAATGATTGGTATTTTTAAAACATGTATGTACCACTAAGCTTGGGGAGATTTGTTATGCAGCAGAAGTAAATGGGACAGAGAGCTACTTCTCTGAGGCAGATAGAAAGGATTTAGGGGGTAATGAGTAAGTTCTCCAGGGAAGGAGGCTGGCAGTTACAATGATATCTGAATTCTCTGAGCACCTCAAATCGTCCAGGTCCCACCTTTGTGATCTGGAAACCTAGAGGTCGAATGGAAATAGAAGAAATGAGGGCAATCTGTGAGACCTCAAGGACCCTAACCTCTTGACCTGAAGAGGAGATTTGGATTGGGGCTGCAGTTTCAATGATCTCCCCATGAGAGAGAGCCAGGGAGGAACTGCTCCCTTTCTGCCTTCGGGACCCTCACGTACTCCAGGCTAGAGACCTTAGAAACCCTAGTTACATCTATTACATTCAGACTAGAGTCAAAGAGCCTTGCAGGACTCGTTCCTTATTGCTAAGACAGCCAGGGGAGTAAAACCTTGCTAAATAACCTAAGACTCTGGTTGACGCTTGTGAATCTTTCTGGAAAATTCTAAGTAGCTAATACAGTGAGAGAAAAGAAATGGCCTCAACTCATTCCTGTGGTGCTGATTTGGCACATCACTATCTATGCCTCTTCTAGGGAACTTCCCTGTACAGGAAGGACCAAGGGTTATGCAGGATTAGGTTGGGTGCGGGGTGCAGTGAAAGCCAATGTCCTTTGTCTCCACTAACCTCCTCTCAACTGCTCTCCTCAACCTCTCCCAAATGCATGACTCAGGGTGAAGCTGGGTGAGTGTCATGAAATTAACCTCCGCAAAATATGATGGCACCTCTCTTGGAAGGTTGGGAAAAGTGTATCCATCTTTAAGCGTCAGCGCAGGGACCACTTCTAGGCAACCTTTCCTGAGTCCTTCCCCAACCCCCTTTCCTCTTGCCTGTGTGCCTGTTGACTTAATTGTCTCACCTGGTGGACTGTGAGCTCCTTACGGTGCTGTCGTTAATCTTTATATCTCTACTACGCTCTCAGTTCTGAGCACATCCTACTCAAGAAATGCTTGCTGGAAAAAAAAGAAAAAATCCCATTGTCAGCACTCGATGTCTTTCAGAAGTTTTCTCCATATATATCCTTTTTTTGGCATAGTGAACATACGATTTTGTGTCCTGCTTTTTCTTTTTTTCTTTTTGCTTACTATAGTTTAGATGTATTTTCCCTATTGTAATATAATTTCAAAACTTAGTAATAACAATCCTATTTATTACATATCTGCTGTGAGCCAGGTATGGTGCCAGGGATTCTATACACAGTTTCTTATCTAATCTTTCCAATTGGCAAGGTGGGTGTGATTAGCCCCATTTTACAGATGGAGAAACTGAAGCTTAGAGAGCTTAAGCACCTTGTCAACAATAACCAGCTGGTAAAGACTAGATTGGTCCCTCTGATTTCCGCATTCCTATTCCTGCTACTTTACTGTGCCACTCCCCATCGTTTTAAGTGGCTTCCTACAACTTAATCTTTCGCATGGAGGTGCCATAATTTGCTTAACCATTCCGCTATTTTGGGTCATTTAGGATATTTACTAATTTTAGATATTATAAACAATGAGGCAATGAACATCATTGTGCTAACAGATTTGCCCCCTATTTTTGGATTATCACCTTGGAATAGAGTCCCAGAAGTGGAATTACTGGGTTAAAGGGTAGGACTGTGTTTATGGCTTTTGATACTTATTGCCAAATTGCTTTCCCGGAGGACTGTGTTTAGTAAAACAGGCTCACTTTATAGGCCCAGGGGAGTCACCTCCCTCGGCCAGGATGTCAGGTTGCCCTCTAACCACTAGAGGGTGTGAAAGGATATTGCTCAAGTGACAATATCCTAGTCCCCTCGAGGAAATCCCCAGATTTGCTTGAGGAATCTTCAGAGTTGCCTGGGAGGGAGAGGAGGATGCTTAATTAGTCGGAAGCTCAGTACTGGAATGGACTGACTATCTTGGATTTCCACTGAAGGAAGGATGGTGTAGGATCTGGACTTTGGAGGAGACAGCAGTAAACAGAGCCTCAGAGGCCCAGAATTTGAGGTTGGCCATGCCACCTCCTGCCTGGTAACCTTGGGGGATTGACCTTCACCTGTGTATCTCTGTTTTAGGACTTTGAACCTCAAATCTCAGCACCGACTAGACTAGCCAAACTCTGAGCTTCTACCGTGTAGAGAGTGTGTCTTCCCTGTGTTTGTAATGTCCACAACAGCAGCACTTAATAAGAGCACAGTCAATGGTGGCTTTTATCAATAGATAAAATGAAACCAGAAACCAAGAGTGGACATGGGGAGGTTGGCAGGGACAACACAGGACCGCACAGGCTCCTAGTTCTCGCAGGTGGTTTATTGAAGAAGGACGTTGGCTGCTTAACTCCAAGATGTTGAAGATGGAAAGATACTTAGAGATCATCTTGTCCACATTCCTGGGAAAAAACAGAGGCCCAGACAGTTAAAATGATCACAAGACCTTCTTTTCCATTTTTAAAAATTCAACCAACATTTATTGAACACGTATAGTGTGCTGGGCTCTGTATCAGGCACTGGGGCAAGAAAGATGATTGTGAGAAGCCCCTGCCTTCAGGGAGCTTATAGTTTGTGCAGGGAGACGAGCCTCCCATATTAAACACTAAACAAAGGGTGTGTCCTCTGAACAGTGAGGGTAAGGAAGACACAAAGTTGGGAAAACAGGAATTGCCTCAGAGAGTCCTAGAGCACTTTTAAAAATGTATTCCTTGGAACATTTGTTCAATTGGACATTTATTTTTTTTAATTTGCACAAATTTATGGGGCACATGTACAGTTTTGTTACATGCATAGATTGTGTAGTGGTCAAGTTAAGGCTTTTAGGGTATTCATCACCCAAATAATGTACATTGTACCCATTAACTAATTTCTCATCATCCACACCCTCCCAACTCCTCACCCTTCCAAGTCCCCACTGTCTATCATTCCACACTCTATGTCCATGTGTGCACACGTTTAGCACCTGCTTATACATGAGAACATGTGATGTTTCACTTTCTGTGCCTGGCTTGTTGCACTTAAGATAATGACCTCCAGTTCCATCCATGTTGCTGCAAATGACATGATTTCATTCTTTTTTATGGCTGAATAGTATTCCATTGCATATACATACCACATTTTCTTTATCCAATCCTCTGTTCATTGATGGATACTTAGGTTGATTCCATGGCTTTGCTATTATGAGTAGTGCTGTGATAAACACGTGAGTGTGGGTATCTTTTTGCTATGTTGACTCCTTTTCCTTTGGGTAGATACTCAGTAGTGGGATTGCTGGACTGAATAGTAGTTCTATTTTCAGTTCTTTGAGAAATCTCCATACTGTTTTCCATAGAGGATGTACTATTTACATTCCTACCAGCAGTGTGTAAGAGTTCCCTTCTCTCCACATCCTTGCAAACATCTGTTATTTTTTGCAACTGGACTTTTAATAGATGTTAACTAAAACGTGGTTCTGTAGTTATGTCAGTTAGCTGTTGCTGCAATAATGCTGAGTAACAGACCAACCCAAGCTCAGTCACTAACAATATTTCTTATTATTTTCTTAGTATGCTCATAGGCCTGCAGGGCAGTTGGGTGCCTTTGCTCCACGGGTCCCTCGTTCTTCTAGGATCAGCAGGCTACCCAGGGCATGGTCTTCTCATGGTGATGGAGGAGTAAGAGTGCAAGCCTACCTGCATAAACATATTTCAAGCCTTTTCTCATATCATGTCCACCAACATTCCATTGGCTAGACCAAGTGACATAGCCAAGCCCAGTGTAAACGAAGCAGAGAAATACACTCCACCTCTAGTGGCAGGAACTGTGACATCACAGCAGAGAGTATGGATATAGAGAAGGGTGAAGAACTGGGAGCAATAATGCAATCTACCACAGTGGTCATATTAGTTCAGGGAACCCTGGTGAATTAGGTTTATTTATTGCAGGACTTTTCAGAGCATTTAGAGGTGATTCAATGTAGAGCCCTCAGTTTACAGAAGGAAACTTAAGCTCAGAGAGGAAAGTAACTTTACCAGGATTTACAGCTACTTCGCAGCAGTCCTGCAGCGAGACCCCAGACTAGGCTGGGACTCCTTCCCTCTCCCCTGCTGAAATGCCTTGGCCACACTGAGCTAGGTAGCGAGGGCTGAAGCAGTGCTTGAGCACCCTCAGAAACATGACTCTGGGTGGGTCAGGGAAACCAGTCACACCATCTCAAGGAGAACTGTCCCATGGATGAAATGAATGACATGTACTGTGGTGCCAGGTTGTCTGTCTGGGTGACCGTAAACAAGTTATTTCACCTCTCTGTGCCTCGGTTTCCTCATTTGTAAAAAAGGAAAGGTAGATATATCTACGTCATAGGGCAGTTGAGTTAAAACTTGTAAAATGCTTGAAACAGGACCAGGAATGTAATTAGCACTCAAAGTAGGTTAGCTATTATTATTATTGTACTATTATTATTATTATGTCTATCTCCTCTACTGTCAGTTTCCCTATCCCTGGATTTACCCACTGTATCAATGTCCTTTTCAATACCCCATTCTTGAAATTAGTTGGTTGGCAGCTAGTACCCACTAAGATGCATCAGAATAATAAGTATTATTTCATATTAAAAAACGGAGACACTGGAAAGGTTCAAGCTCCCAAGGAGTAGCAGGGGGCGGGGTTACATTTTGGAAACGGGAATCCTGTCTGACGCCATGTCAAATCTCACTCTCTGGTAGACCATCTATCTTTTCAGATATTTGCAAGGACATAGGCTGAGTTTGACCAGGATGAGTAATTCGCCTAAGTTTGTGGTTCTTAGCCCTGGCTGCCTCTTAGAATCGATAGGGAAGATTTCAAACAGCAGCAACAAAAACCCTGGTGCCTGACCCCGCTCCAGACCAATTAAATTGGAATCTCTGGGCGAGGCCCAGGTAATGGTATGATTTATGATTTAAAAGCTCTGCAGGTGATTCTAACATGCAACCAGGTTTGACAACCACTCACCTAAGGCATAGGATGGGTCCATAGGAGAGTGTGGAGTCAGACACAAGCGGGTATGCATCCCAGTCCTGCCATTTATTAGCTGTATGACCTTGGGCAAATGACCGAGTCCCCGGAACCTCAGTTTCCTTCTCTATAAAATGGAAATAATAATTGCTATCTTGCTGAGATTTCGTAAGAAGGAAACAAAAACCTATGCGATGCCCTTCATGTAGTTGGCCTATGGAATGGGCTCATTAAGTATTTGTTAACTAAATGCATGACAACAAGCCAGTAACAGCAACAGGGAAGAGCAGGGTCGATAGCATCTAATCCCAGCCTGGAGCCATTTGGCCTCCTCCCTGTTTGGGGTCGTTGACTGCCATGCTCATAGGCCTAAGTCCACCGCAAGAAGAAGGACTGAGTCCTGAAGGGAAGGCTTGCTGCCAGCTTATTCAGTCTATTTACTGATCAAAAACACCAGGCCTGGGGGAGAGCAAAGGTTGAAATTCAGTCCTTCTTCTGATTGCCAAGTCTTGTGCCCATAGGGCTGGGCCAGCCTCAGGGAACCACCTTAATCGGTCCTTCCAGAGGGGGCATTTTATTCTAAGTCACACAAAAATGCTGCATAGGCCAGCTCTGGTCCTGCTTGCTCCTTCTTAGGCTGGAGATAAAGATGCCAGGAAGATTTTGCACCGTCCACTTGTCATTCTGTGCCAACTTGTGCCACTGTGCCAACTTGTCATTCAGGCCCTAACCATGTCAGCCAACAGCCCAACTGGGCAGAAGGCTGGGATGCAGTGAGCAAAGATGGGGTGGCTCTTTGGAGTGGAGGCATCAGGCAATGTGTCAGTAGTGGTCTAGTAGGTTCCTCCAGGTGGTGAGAGGCCTGGATTCTGGCCAGGTTCATGCTTCGCGTGTGACAGCATCCTTGCTTTTGTTCTGAGAATTTATTAATAATTCAAGATATTTGATGAAACAGCTGGGTTCTTTACTCTCATAGCCACCCACTCAAAGGTAGAGGGCTAGGAAACTAACATCAGGATACACACTTTAAATCATTATCTCAGCAGTTAAGAAACCATTTAAAAAAAACAAAAGAAACTCTCTGGCAACCTGCAACTGTCTCTCACTCTGTCTTCTGCTCAATGCCACCAGCCTAGAAGATTTCGTAGGCTTGACTCTTTGTAGTTTGTATTACGAAACAATAGGTCTACTGAAATGCCTTCCGAGATACGCCCCTCCTGTACTGTCCCCCCTCCCTGCCACCAGCTCAAATGAGAATCCTGGCGTGACTCACCGAATCCTCTGGATCTTTCCTTCAGATGTCTGGAGATGGCAGCATCCAGCTTCCAGGCAGCGCTGCGAATGCAGCCTGTGATCTTTCCGTGTTAATAGTAACACGAAAACAAACAGCACAAAGGAATTAACAGCAACAAATTAGTTTTACAAACATAACAAATCGAATCTTAATTTTCAAAGTGCAATTGAACATCAGTAGTGAATGGAAATTAAGATTTGAGAGCAGCAAGTCAAAACATATTTCTCATGAGCCCGGTTGACAATACATTTGTCTGAAAGTGAAGTAGACGACAACCTTACTAAGTCAGTCAAAAGGGAGAAAGATTTGAAAGTGTGTTTGCAAACTAAGGGGCTACGCAAGTGTTAGTTATTTAGATCAGAGACACTTAAGCTGGTGTTCATAGATCCTTGGGCAACCCAGCCACCCTGAGAACCTCCTGTATTTGCAAGCAAAACTTTGCACGCATGCACGTATCTGATTTTCTTTAGGGAGAGAGTGCCTAGCTTTCATCAGATTCTCAGAGGTGTGTGTGACTCAAAAATGATTAAAACTACCACTCTAGCCCAAACCTTTATGTCACTTGCTAGTGAGAAGAACAAAGTAATGACTTCAGAGTCCAAAGTGCCACCTACACTCTCTGCAATTCTCTTTCCGTGTCATGGGAACCCAGGGAAGAGGTAGAAGAAAATTATCCAGGAGAAGGAAGACTGAGTAAAGATCCTGTCTTCCCAGTGGCCATGGGCCTTGGAATTCACCTTGGTGTTCACATATTCAGCTGGAGAGAGAGAGGGAGAGACAGAGAGAGAGAGAGACAGAGAGACAGAGAGAGATTTCCTTCCCATGAAGCCATCCCTGTTTAAGCAGATGGCAGAAACTCCATCTCATTCAAAGTGATGAAGTGAGATTGCTCAGACAAATGCTTTCAAAGTCTTGAACCTGTGAGGTTTTGCTCTGAGTTCAGGAAATAACAGGATATAAATCTGTCTGAATCATCTCAGCTCACGCAAATTCAATGCTAGGCCACAGTGGCTCTGGCAACATCTTGTTCTTTTTGTGTAATGACTTTTGATGCTGTGGATTTAGGCGGATTAGGCCATTTAGGGGAAAGAGGGGAATATTAATATACAAAATTGTTAAATGTCAAATGAAATCCCTTAATAATGTACGTGTTTAAGACGAGTATGCAGGCACTTTGAAAACACTTCTAGCACCAGCTCAAACAGTTAAGAAATCTGTTTTGCAAGTTCAAACAAATAATCCTCCACCAATTATGTTGTACCTATGTGAGTTGGATGGGTGACTCTGCACAGTCTCAGTTGGGAGCGAGGGGCCGTTCTCTTACTGTTGTCAGTGGCATCGGCACACCTAATTCTTCACCCACCTGGCCGAATGCTTAAATCCCACAGAGAAGGGTACAGCTTGCAATTAAGAGTTCGTTTTCATATTTCCTATAAATTAATTACCTAAGTGATCAACTTTACTTAGTTTAAAATGATGAGTGTTAGAAGATCTGGGCAATTCCCGCCCTGAAGGCCCCTACGTTTTGCTTGCCAAATAAGTGCCTGGGATTGGAATAACAGAGGGGGGCGGGGAGAATAATTGAGATGGGTCAAAAAGTAGTAATGAGAATGTAATAATTTATATTATATTACATTACATTATATTATATTACATTTATCATATTATATTTTCTAACCTCAGTACAGGCTGAAAACATGACCATTCTTTTAGTTATTGAATTCAAAAATAATGTCTTTCCATCAGAAAGCTGGAGACAGGCATGTATAAAATCATCTCTGATTCAAGACAAACCCTGGTAACTTCTTTAATAGACGTTAATGCAGGACTATGGGACACAGAGGGGAAGACCCTATATATATATATTTTTTTTTTTATTTTTTGAAGACCCTATATTTTATGGGACAAGAAGGTGGGGGTATAGTCAGGGAAAGAATCTTGGAGGTGATAGCATTTGGACTGGGCTGTCACAGAAGTATAAAGCTTAGAAATAGCTAAATACCCATCCTATGGTATAATAGATGTTGGCTGAATCTAATGATCTCATCACAAAAGCAATAGAACTACATTAGAAACATTTAGAAAACAGAAGAAATGTCACTCACATTTCATACCGGTGACTAAAGTTTTGTTGGTATTTTGCTGCATTTCTTGCTAGCTTTTCCCCTGGGTGTGACTTCTCCATAGCCATCTAGAGATCATATGCTATCATATTAAGCATACATACTTGCATTGATTTCTAAAAATGAATCATTAATTGGAAGCATTTTTCCATGTGATCACAAGAACAGGCAGATTGAAACTAGGTGAAGATGGGGAAGGAGCATTCCTAGGGAAGGAGGGTGTGAAGACAAAGTTCTAGGCATGGAATAGGGCTCATCGGCAGAGCCCACTGTGGCTGTAGCTTGGGTTTTATGGAGGGTCTGGAAGGGGCTGGTGAGGAGCCGGGGTTTTGTCTTATGGGTGATGGAGGTTCTGGGTGAGATGGCGACATGATTAGAATTTGATCCTCTTTGGGCCTGGCTTTGGAAATTCTGAGATTCCATGCTTGGGAATTTCAGACTTCTCGTGGAGATGAGTAAGCCACCCATTCACATAGGACCATATAGGACCATACAGGACCAAATTATTAACTAGCATCTGAATGAAAATGCTAATGCAACATAAGTACAGCTTCGTATTAGTTCCAATATGAAAGGCCTGTCCATTATAGGACTTCCTTTCAGAAGCCTCACACCTGCCATTTGATCTCGATGACCTACCAGAATCTAACCTGTGCTTCCCCTGGCCAAGCCTGATCTTCTAGTTCACAGATGCCAAATAAGCTTCAGCAAACCTAACACCTCCCATGGCTGGCTGCAAATGTCCCAGGACCTGTGTTGAGAAGAACTCTGAGGGCGTGTCTGGACTTAGCAGGAAAAAGGCTATTGGTGTGGGGGTGAGAAGCCTCAGTATGAACGCCACACACTGTCTCTGCTGTCCTTGCCCTCCCTCACATGTTCACTCTAGATGTCATATTTAATGTTAACATGGCCCATGTGCTACAGTAGAGCCAAACAAAATGAGGTCCAAAGGAAGGAGACGGAAGAAAACCCATACTAGTCAACACCTCCATAAAGTGCAGTACTAGATCCATCTATCTATCGGTCCTTCCATCCACCCACTTTTCTTTACTCTGCATCAACAGTGGACTGGGCCAGGCGCCATGTTCTGGGGATATAGAAATGATTCTTGTCTCTGGAATTCAGAATCTAGGAGGAGAGCTACTGAAGAGGCGGGGAAGCATCAAATGGTGTTGCAGGCTGGGCCGGAGGTCTGAACACAGTGCCATGGTGCAGAGGCAGAACCTACTGCCTCGGACTGCCACAGGAGAGGGGCTGGGGACAGAGGTGGGGTGTGGTTTACTCACTGAGCTGACAGTTCTGTTCATCTCCATTCATCATTGCCTCCCTAGCACGTAAGCATCGTGCCTGGCACATAGTAGGTGTTCGGTATACTTTTGTCGAACCAATGAGGTGCTCAAGGAGTGGAGGGAACCCCCAAAGGTCACCTAGTCCATCCACCTGCCTCTGCGCTGAGCCACACCTAAATCATCCCAAGTGCTATTTTGGGTGCGGTTGTTCTTAGCGAGCCTCTCTGACAGCTGGGAAGAATCAGAGAAGCAGCCTCTCCTCCGAGGCTTTAGTGCTCCAGGCCACATTCAGGAGCAGCTCTGTTTGCTGGAAACAAGAGCTGGGAAGGGGGGTGGGGAGAGGCAAGCGGGTCCTAAGCCTGAAGCTTGGCTGGAGGGAACTCAGAGGTGTGCAGTCTCCTCTTCCTGGGAGATTAACAGGTGAAGCCGAAAAGCTCCTCTTCAGGAGAGGCTCAGAGACTTTGCGACCGGGGTTCTGAGGGACTGGGGTGTTGCTGGGCTCCTAGCCTGGCCCTGCCGAGGGGGAGGATGAATTTTCAAGGGCCGGAGTCCCCCCATGAGGAGGCTGCATTAGGGCAGAGGTCTCCCGACACGTGCAGGGGACCTGGGAAGGGCGACTTCCAGATCCGCCTCCTTCCAGGTCGACTCAGTCCCTATGCTCCCTGCCCCCATCCCCGCCAATGACTTTGGTGAAATATTAATAGGAGTGGAGGCTACAGCTCCTTAAGGAGATCTTTTCTTCCAGGATCGTTTTTTTCCAGGGTATTTCGCAGTGGCTGGGGAGTGTCGGGGCCTAACACAGTCAGGCTGTACCAGGAGCCAGAGCCCAGAGTATTATAATCTCATGGGAAGATAGGAAGAAATGATTAGTGCGTGTTGAATGGCCCTGCTGTGAGCATTCTGAGCTGGACTGGTCCTGGGGCAAAATCAAGGGCAAGTTCTAATCTCATTTTCAGGTAGGGGAAGGGTAGAGAAGTGACTTTCTGGGGCAGTCTCTTGAAAAGCAGGCATAAACAGGGAACAATGGTACCATTCCTTTCTGACCTGCTCAACCTGGTGCTTGATACGAAAGGGGTGTGTGTGTGCGTGTGTGTGTGTGTGTGTGTGTGTGTGTGTGTGTCAGAAAGAGGGAGAGAGAGAGACTAAGTATAAACTTGTGAACCCTCTTAGGAGGCTAATGCTTGCTCCCAAATCCCCCCTGGATAGGGATGGATTTGCCCCTTGTTTTCTTATAAAAACCTGTGTTTTCTAAATGCAATATAAAAAGTGACTCAGTGGAGCCACCCCTGAGCTTCAGACCCCTTCATGGCTACCCCATCCCTACCCTTGCTGCTCCCGGCCCCACCCCATGCCACCAAAAGCTTCTTAATTAAAAATGAAAGTTACAGAACAAGATCGGGAAGACTTCTTCTGATCTGGGACAGTAGGAGAAAAAGGAGGTGACACTTGGCTGAAGCCCCAGGGCCTAGGAGGGTAGAAGGGAAGAGACAGCCGGCACTGGATTTGGCAAATATCACTGAACAGTGACCAGGTACCTAGAATTGTGCTAAGACCTGTGGACACCACAGCGAAGAATGAGATGCTGTCTCTGCCCACGAGGAACTTCCACGACCCTGCTCACCTCATGCCTGTCTGCGGGTCTTTAAAGGCAAAGTCAGAGGCACCTGCTTTACTGAGGATGACAGTGAATATTAAGTCCTTTCTTTCCGAGGGCTCTGACAGTGTAGATACAGTAAAAACCTCCAAGGTTGGCACTTCTGAAGCTCTAAGATGCTCCTCGCCAAACCTGCCCTTCTCTGATCTACTCACAGAGGAGCTTAAATGTGTTGGGTTCATCCTCCTTTTCTTAGTCTTTAAGTGGCACTGGACATGTCCTGGCTTTGCCACTCCTCACTTTGTCTGTAACTGAAAATATCACTCTCCCTTTTGGGGCTTAGTTTTCTCCTTGGTATTAGGTTGAACCATATGAAATGACTATTTTCCTAGGTCACGTAAGACCAAATATCAGCAATTTCATATGGTTCAAGTGAATAAAATGAAGGGGCTGATCTGCTCTCTGATGTCCCTTCGATCTCAGACATTTGAGACTCTTTGGCCAATCTCTGTTTCCTCCCTACTCTGCTCTCAACAAGGTGAATTCACCATTGCTGGTCACTTACCTCTCTGTGCACGCGATTAAGGTACACTTTGTCGTAACAGCTTTAAGGCAAGTCCTAGTCCTGGGTTAGTGGCTTGTTCTGTTCTGGATCTAAGATGCCCTTGCCATTGTCCTTCTCTGCTGAAGAACTTCTTATTTTTCAACGACAGCTCCACGTTACCTGCCTTTAGGTACCATCTCTGGCTCTTTCGGCCAGAAATCATTTCTCCTTTCTTCATGCTGCAAGAGCTCTTCTCATATTTTCAGTGACTTTTTTTTCTTACTTTAAATGTAAACATGCTCAATGTAGAATATTTGGAAATAGAAAAAAAATATAGAGAAGGAATAGGAATCACGTGCAACCCCTCGTCATCCAGTGTCAACATTTGATACATTTCTTCCCAGTCTCTTTTTTATGCATATGTTAAATGTATGTTTGTTTGTTCCTCTAAACTGCTGTGGCCCTTTTGAGTAGATTGCATTTGGGGCCCTAAGTTCCTCATTCCTTCCTGTGTCTATATCCTTCGTCATGTGACTTTGCAGTTCCTCCTACCAAAGACGTGGAGTTTATTTCTCCTCCCTTTAACGTTGGGTGAGGCTACGTGACTTGCTTCGGCCAATGGATTTTTATTGTTTGTTTACTCTGTCAATGTATAGATAATTACTTGATCATGTATCATAACTTTATTCAGATCATTATAATGATCTGTTTTTACTATCTGACTCACAGATTCAAAGTATCTCGAGGGTATGGATTGGATCTTAATCTCTTTTCCCTTAGAATCATTGGCAAAGAGCAGATATTCAAGAGGATATCAGATTAGTTATTAATATTTTTTATCTATGCTGGTGTAATTATTTATGCTGGCATAATAAATTATAGCCAAACTTAGTGATCAAAGCAACAAGCCTTTATTATCTCACAGTTTCTGTGGAGCAGGAATCTAGGTGTGGCTTGGCGGAGTCCCGTGCCCCGGATCACTGATGCTGAGGCCACAGCTGGGGCTGTCATCGTCTCAAGTCTCTACGACGGGGGGAGCACCTGCTTCCCATCTCACTCAAGAGGTCGTTGGCAGGAGGTGGCTCCTCCCAGGCTGTTGGATTGATGGTCCCAGTTTCTTACTGGCTGGTGGCTGGAGGCTGCCCTTCTCCATGGGGCAGTCCATAACATGGCAGCTGCCTCCTGTGAGAGCAAGAAAGCAAGAAGGCAAAGGAAGGAAAGCGATGCAGCAGCCAGCATCTTTTTGTAACCTAGTCTTGAAGGGACATCCATATTCTGTTCACTAGAAGGAAGTCACTAGATCTAGCTCGTGCTCAAGGGGAGGGCATTATATTATAGGCAGGGACCACTGGGAGCAGCCTTAGAAGCTGCCTACCGTGCTCACAAGGGTAGAGTCAGTTAGTGTGACTCTGTGGAGCCCGAGCATACGCCTTATTATTATTATTTTTTTTTGAGACAGACTCTCGCTTTGTTGCCCTGGCTAGAGTGAGTGCTGTGGCATCAACCTAGCTCACAGCAACCTCAAACTCCTGGGCTCAAGCAATCCTTCTGCCTCAGCCTCCGAGTAGCTGGGACTACAGGCATCCGCCACCATCCCCGGCTAATTTTTTCTATATATATATTTTTTAGTTATCCAGATAATTTCTTTCTATTTTTTGGTAGAGACGGGGTCTCACTCTTGCTCAGGCTGGTCTAGAACTCCTGATCTTGAGCGATCCACCCGCCTCGGCCTCCCAGAGTGCTAGGATTACACGTGTGAGCCACCTCGCCCGGCCCGCCTTATTGTTTAATGGTTTGATAGTGATAAAGAGAAATGAGAGCGGGGTGGAAGCTGTTTTGGATAATCCACACACTAGATACTGGACTATGAAGAGCTGACACGCACCAAGCAGTGAATACCCAGCACGAGGAAGTGGACCAGGAGCTCTTCAGTGGGGGTGTGTGTGCATAATTTTGTGTTTCTGTGCATTTGGGGTGGGGATCAGCATCAGGAACAGGATAACAGAAAGCTCAGCTGACAGATCTCAGGGACCCTGCCCTTATGTGGTCTGGTTTTGTGTTAGAGGGACTTCATGGCCTGCCTGATCCAGCCTGGCCAGCTCATCTCTGAGGGACAGGAGTGTTAGTTGGAATAGTCCAGAAAAGAAACATGATGTCTGAAGGTGCATGAATGTTATTAAAAAAGATGCTGAGTGTGTCCTTGCAGGTGGAGCAGATGATGGAGCTCAGAGGTGCAGGGTTAGGGGTGAGCAGAAAATGCTGTGGGGTGTCCCCGGGGAAATGCTCAGCCTCTTTACATGCTAGTGCAGTGGAGAGAGCCTCGGGTCAACTCAGGCAGACTGAAATTTGGATCCTGGCTGGGACCCTTCCTAACCACACTGAGGTTAGAAGAGAGGTGACCTTGCACGAGATAGTTAGCCTCTCAGAGTCATATGAATTACAGGATAATCAGAATACTTCACCTCACAGAGCTGATGAGAGATCATCAGCTCTACTTTGTTCAGAGAGAATTCAAATCAATGTTTGGAGAATAAAAAGACATAAATACAAAAGCATCTAACACAGGGCCTGGCATTTCACCCACCCTCCCGTCCGTCTATCTGCCTGTCCATCCATGAACCCATTGATCTACCCAACTGCCCATCACCCTTTCATCCGTCTCCCCAACCCACTCTCCATCAGTTCATCCATTCTCTCACCTGTCCATGTGTCCATCCACACATCCACCCACTCATCCACACACGCGCTATCCACCCATGCACAATATTTATTGAGCACCTACAGTATATCAGGCACTGTACTGGCTGCCTTGGTTGCCTCAGGCTCTGGGGGAACAAGACATCTATATAGGGTCCCTGTCCTCAAGAAGCTTACAATCTGTTAAAAGCAAAATAAATATTTTCCTTTTCCTCTTTCCTCCCTTCCTTTCCTTGCGTCTGCCCTCCATCCCATTTGCCCTTCCTCTCTCCTTCCATCTTCATGTCCTGTTTGGGGGAAGAATTGATTCCACACTGAGGTTGAGGGGCAAAAAGCCAAAGTTGTGGCCGGCCCAGCTTCCCACAGAGGGACCTTTGGCCTTGGTGAAGAGTGCAGTGGCCAGCTGCCTGAGTGAGCCCCCCATGATGAAAAATTAAGTGCTTGTTTGAGCCACTGTGAGAGGCTGGCAGGGGTCCCTAAGTTCTAGCACCAGGGCATGCTCTCTGTATCGCCTCTCTGGGAGTGGCCTGGCCCAGAAGTGGGGCAGGTAAATGCCTTCTCTCTTCTGTCCCCAGCGCCCACTCCCCATCTACTCTTTGATGCCTGGAAGGCCACCAAGGGAAGTGTATTTCTTGAGCTTAAGGCTTTGATCCCTGTGAAAATCCCTGTGTGAGGTCACAGTTTGAACTGGTACTGATTATTTGCACTTGGTTGTGAATGAGTGTCTCCACTTTTTTCAATGGAATTAAATCAACAGGTATTTATTCAGCCTGCTTGAGATCACACTGGGGGTGGGAGCTACTAGTGGCAATGGCATATTTGGAGAGAGCCCTGGATGAGGGGACAGGGATGCCGGTGATGGTCCCTGCTGGGTCACTTATGGACGACTGAGCCTTGTGCAGGCTGCTCTCCCTCTGGGCTTCTGGGGTGATCTGGAAGGTGGCTCCCAGACCGCCCCGATCTGTGAATGGGTACGGAAGAACCTGAGCAGTGGTACAGGGCCCTGTGCTTGGTTTAACACTCTCCCATTATCATCTTGGAAAGAATACTTTTTGAACACGAGGCCCCACATTTTGCACTGTGCCCGCAAATTATGTAGCCAGTCTTGGTGGCGGTGGGGGACTCAGGAAAGGGGTTCCAAGGACAAACACTACTCATTTTAATAGCTTGTCCCTAGTGGCTGCAGTACAGCCCAGGACTCACCTCCTTGAGACAGCCATTCCTGAACAAGCCCACCTGCTGGGAACACTCAAGTCCACTTTGGCAAGAAGGCAGGCAACAGCTTGGCGGGTCTTTTGCTTCTTTGTGGTGCTCGGGGAGGAATACTGGGTGGTTTTAAATGTGCGTACCCATTCCCCTGCTAGCAGCTTTTGAGGCGTCCCCCCCTTTTCTGGATGTCCCGCTGCCTGGTGGAAAAAACATGTCTTTGGAGTCACATGGTCCTGGGTTTGAGCTCCGACTTCACCTCCTAGGAGCTGTGTGATGAAGGAAAGATAGCAACATCTTAGAACCTCAGAATGTTGCCCTCCCACCTGCCTCCCTGGGAGGATGGAATGAGATGCAGATTATTGCATTTAGCACACAGTAGGCACTAAATAAATGAAAGGCTTATCTTAACTCTTAGAGTCTGGCTCCCTCACCTATAAAGTGGAGAAATCAATCCCACCTCTAGGTGGAAGGCACAAGGACATTTAGATACATTATCAACTAAAAATACCCAGACCCCAGGGCTGTCTCCCCCCCAGGCTCTGGCAGACTGAGCGCCGCGCCCAGCAGGAGTCCTGAAGGCTGAGTCCGGCATCTCTGGGGCGATCGTGCTGCATGAGTTTCTAGCTGCTGGTGAGCCCTTTGAGGTTTGAGTTACATTTTCACTTGGCAGAGTCTAGCTCTCTGATTCAAAGAGAAAAGCTGTCAGAGAGAGAGGGATAGGAAGAGAAGGGGGGGAGGGTGTAAAAAAAAAAGGCTCCCACAGCTCGGGACTTGGAATGGCTCTGTGGAGACCAGGCGGGATGCATGCAAATCAGAAACACATGCATGAGCTTCCCTCCCAGCACACGCGGGCTCCAAAATGAAGGCGCCGAGCCCTTGACATGCCGGCTCAGGACCGGCCAGGCTTGGGCTGGGGAGGACAACACGGAGACGGAAAATGCACCTGTGTCCTCTTGTCCTGTCCTGGTGAAAGGGGAGAAGATGGGAGCAGTGGCTGGTTCTACGGCTCTACTCTTGGACTCTGAAGGGTCTTGAGACCTCTTGGATCTCCTGGAGGAAGACCAGGGACAGCTTAATGGGGGGACCATCTGGCACAGGGCACAGAGCAGTGGAAAGAGCGTGGGCTTCGAAGGCAGAAAAATTTGAATTAGCATCCTATGTCCCTTACTAGCTATGTGACTTTGGGTAAGTTAGTTAAACTCTCAGTGCCTGAATCTTTTCAACTAAAACACAAAAACCATGATTACTGTTCCAACAGGCTTTTGTGAGAATAAAACCAAATTTTGTATTTTATTTATCTATTTAATGACGGATTGATTTGGTCCCTTATACTTCTTTTCTTTCCAGAAAGGAGATAAGACCTAGCTCCTTAAAAGAGGTATAGTATATTAAAGAAATCGTGGCAAAAATAAAGTAAGAGTTGAACGGAAATATAACGCTAAGGCAGTGTTAGTGCACAAACAGGCACAGCTTGGACTCTTGCACCGTTATTAAAATTGGTTAGTAAATTTGTCTCTGAGCTTCTGGTTGGCCAAACTAAAGTAGAAAACATCATTAATAAGATTCACATTATTGATTTAGAAAAAACTTTCTCCTGAGAGCAGCCTCCCTTGATACTGAGGCCACAGTCACTTTTCCCAGGGGTTCTGTCCTAGAGCTCATGGACTGGGAATGAGCAGAGAGTGGTTCTTTGTTGCATTGGACTATGCTTCTTACACTGGCCCTCAGTGGGAGGCATTGTAAGGGACACGATGTGCCTGTCTTGGGTCCCAGCGCACAGTAGGTGCTGTCTCTGATGGGCTGCACGTAGTACTGGGGTGATTGTCTACTTGCAGGAGAAGGGCTGGTGATCTCGTGTGGCTTTCATCTCACAGCTGTCCTCTGTGGCTTGATTTCACCTCCTGGGAACTCGACCTGTTCCTCTCTCCCTGCTAGTCTGGAGGCTTTGTGGGGGACACCTCTCGGTGGCTCTGAGATGGAGACACATTGGGCTGCTCTCAGGAAGCCCGAACCCTTCTCCTGGGACTCTGCATACTTAGTGCAGTGACATTTGGTCTCTCTGGGTTCTGTCCCAGGGAGCAAACATGTGGGCATTCTGTAATAACTCGAGCACAGCTCCCTCCTGCCCTCCTCTCTTTGTTTTTCCTTCCTGGGCAAGTGAAAGGCAGAGTGAATGAAAGTTTCTATTCTGATGGGAAAACTCACTCCGGCCTTGTAATGAGCTAGAATAATTGATTTGTCGATGAAAACCGAGCCTGTGGAATTGATGCTTAGTGTCAAAACAGTCCAGATCACTTTGGTACCAATTCATTGTCGCTGGAGGGAAGCCGTTAGCCGGGAGTCCGGAGAGAAAGGAGCAGGCTTGGTTGAAGCATGAAAAGCTTTGATTGTGCTGAAGCTCCCCAGCATGGCGTTGCGCTGTTGGGGTTTGGTTTCAGTGCTCCAGATCGAAGGTCCTGGAGAATATCTTCTTTCTCCCCTTTCTCACGAGGTTAGAAATAACTTGGCAATTGCCCCGTTGCAGCTACTGTTTGAACGTGGATATTAATTTAATCTGGAGTTCTGTTACTCTTTAAATATTTAGGGGTTTGGCTGAGGTCTTTGTGTTCTTATGATGTAATAGACAGTAAAAAATGGAATAGGGATGTTTCTACTCGTTTTAGAAAGGAAAAGGATTCTCGGCCTCCTTTCCCCGATACCCCGCCCCACGTCTGTTTTTATTCCTCTTCTGAGGGCAGCTTCTGATGAGAATGAACAGTTATTTTGACATCTATGGACAGAAGCCATGGGGTGGAGGAGAAAGAGAACGTACTTTAGGATCAGACAGATCCACAGGGGGATGTTCAAAGCCCGGCCCCTTCACCGTGAGCCGTGCCACTTTGGGTGAGTGTTTCAGAGCTCCGTCTCTTCTGTGAAATGGGGCTATAGACACCTACTCCATAGAGCTGATACAAAGATTAAATGAGATGTGATGTACATGTAAAGTGACCACTATAGTACTGTTATTATTTTATGAAAATACCATTGACTTAAAACAATATACTCCCAAAGAATTCCTGCAAAATTCTGAGAGGGTATATTTCTTGTAGGATGAAGCTAGTTACCCCTTGGGGGAATCTAGTATCCTTTT
The DNA here is from genome assembly GCF_000956105.1 of Propithecus coquereli. Taxonomy (NCBI): domain Eukaryota; kingdom Metazoa; phylum Chordata; class Mammalia; order Primates; family Indriidae; genus Propithecus; species Propithecus coquereli. Next base: position 854,918 of record NW_012136192.1, read on the forward strand.
ATCTTCATGAGTTTGTAGAAGGGGTTGGGCTCTGTCCTTTGTCATCTAGAGAAAGGCACAGAAGAGAGGGGTGCTTGAGCCATTCTGTGGGCCAACTGACGCCATCTGATTCTCTGGTTTCATCTTTCCAAGAAGTAGGGGGTATATTTTCATTTGAAAGACGAGGAAACAAACTCAAATATACTGAGACACTTGTCCCAGGTCATTCATTGACTCAGAGAGCCCAGTCTGGTTGCCTCCACGGTTCAAGCTCTTTTGACTGGACTAAGATACTGCTCACAACTTCTGATGGTGGTGGGAGAAGGGTGGGGTCTTCCTCATCTCCACTGGAGACCTGCATTTGGGACACTCATTGTTTTGGTGTTGGCTTATCTCCCAAATATTTATTAAGCATCTATTCTGTGCCAAGTGTTGTGGGAAGTATAAAAGAGCAAGGCAGAGCCCCTGTCCTCAAGGAGCTAACAGTTTATTTAGAAAGACAGACAGACGCATGAGCAATTTTTTTTTTTTTTTTTGAGAGAGAGTCTCACTCTGTTGCCTGGGCTAGAGTGCCATGGCGTCAGCCTAGCTCACAGCAACCTCAAACTCCTGGGCTCAAGTGATCCTCCTGCCTCAGCCTCCCGAGTAGTTGGGACTACAGGCATGTACTACCGTGCCCGGCTAATTTTTTTTCTATATATATATTTTGATTGTCCAGCTAATTTCTTTCTATTTTTAGTAGAGATGTGGTCTCACACTTGCTCAGGCTGGTCTCGAACTCCTGAGCTCAAACGATCCTCCTGCCTCGGCTCCCAGAGTGCTAGGATTACAGGCGTGAGCCACCGCACCCGGCCATGAGCAATTTTTTAAAAAGGAGTAGAAAGGGAAAAGTTTGGGAAGGAGTGTTGAGCGCTTTTCTTTTGTTCTTTATTTGCGTAGGCACTGTTAGCCACAGGGAGGGAACCATACACAGAGTAGGTCTACAGTAACTGTCATCTGGATGAATACAGCCTCTCTCCCCATAGTCATGCCCCAAATGCCAGAAATCCTACTTCTGGTTTCCCTGGACTTAACACTTCGAGTCTTCAGTGCACAGTCAGTCCTCAGATCGACAGTCCAGGAACCTTGCTCCATGATAAAAGCCAAGCTGTGTGAGCCAGAGGAAGTGGGATCAGTGTAGGTAACAATAAGAACAACAGCTCTGACTGAGGGCCAAGGTGTGTCTGCACCTTCATTCAATCCTCATGGCTACTGATGAGGTGGATATTTGCTGTAGACTGAATGCGTATGTCCCCTCAAATTTCATGTGGAAGCCTACTCCCCAATGTTAGGGTATGAGGAGGTGGGGCCTTTGGCAGGTGATTGGGTCATGAGGGTGGAGCCCCCATGACTGGAATTAGTGCCCTTATAAAAGAGACCCCGGAGAGCTGCCTTTTCTCTTCCTTCACATGAGGACACAGCAAGAAGAGGGCTGTCTGGGAAGCAGGAAGCTGGCCCTCGCCAGAAACTAGATCTGCCAGTGCCTTGATTTTGGACCCCACTCTCCAGAACTGTGAGAACTACATCTCTATTGTTTTTCAGCCACCCAATCTATGGTTATATAGTGGCCTGTGCAGTCTAAGACAGCATTCTTAATACCCCAGTCTACGGATGAGGAAATTGAGACGTGGTGATGTTGCTAGTCTATGTCTCCAGCTGCACAAGGTGGCTGGGGAAGGCACACCTCAGGCCAGGACCAGGGAGAACCTGATGACATGGGGACACCTGGGGCCAGGGTTGGAGGGTGCCCTGACTGGCTTCGGGAGGAGGGTAGGACACCCCCTCCATCAGCCCCACACCTGCCCGCCCTTCCCGTGTCCTCTCCGCCCTCTGGCAGGCACTGCAAGGGTGCTGGGGTCTGCGGCCACTGAGACAAGGCAGGCTCCAAGGAGCCCTCGCCGGCTGAGCCTGTGTTTCTCGGGTCTGGCAAGTTAACGGGCTCGGAGTGGTGGGGCTATTGATGGCGCTGAGAAAGATGTCCTCACCTTTGCTCTCTCTGTTGCCTCTTCTGGCGATTCTTTCGCCCACCCATCCTTCTCCTCTTCTTTTGACTCCTCCGAATTTTCTGTCTCCTTTTTTTCTTCCTCCTTTACACCCTCTTCCTTTTATGTATTCCTTTTCCTTTATCCTCCTTTTCTTCTCCTTTCAACAGTTGTCTTTTATACAGACTCGTATATAAACACATATTGGTATATGTATGCAACGTAAGGTTACTAAGCTACATATTGTGTGTATATTACATATACACACACACACAAACATATATATATGTATACACACATAAATGCATATATATGTACACACTCATACATATTTAAAATCAGTGTAATTACACTTCCAGACGTGTCCTTCTGCTCAGAATATAGGAAGCCCAGAAGGCAGCCCGACCACGGCCGCTGTGAGACTCCAGGGTAAGCTGCAGAAGGGGGAGGGGATTACAGCTCCACAAAGGCGGGGGCTTTTAGTGTCAGAGACCACTTGGGCTGGAAGTTTCTTTCTGATACTAAATTGCTATGTGATGCTGGGAAAATTTTTACCTTATTTCTCTGTTTCTTCTTCATGTGGAAAACAAAACCTACATACTACAGAGGTGTAGTGATGCTCAAATAAGAGTGTTAGGAGAAATACAAACGTGAATCATTATTTTCATTACGTGTTGTTTGTTCACCCCCTCGTGCGAAACAACCGCACAACAATTGTGCCTGTAGGAGTGGGCGGGGAGGGAAGGGGGAGAAGTCAAGGGGAAGGCTTCTCTTTATAAAAAGGAGAGTGGCTTTGACTTAATTCTTGTTGGATTGCTCACTCTCACTGTCTAAAGACATAGTCCTTAATTTTCTTTTAACTCATGCCCAACGGAACATTTGTCTGACTTTTGGTAATTTGTATAATTAAAATGAAACATACTTCTTTTTTCTAAGTGTAACACTGTTTTGCAACACCCAGCCTGCTTTATCAAACGCTCCTTTCTGGAAATGTGGATCTGCCCCTGTCTTGGGAGACAGAGATTGGAATCGGCAAACTGCTCACCTTTTCTGAGCCTCAGTTTCCCCCTCTGTGAGATGGGGATGAGAAGCCCATGCCAGGCTGTTGTAAGGAGACAAAAGTTCTGCATTCAAGGGTGTGTCATTCCGAAGGGGGTTTCCTGCTGCAGGACTCGGGTCAGAACAGCAGAGGCAAGGCAGGGGTCCCTCAGTAAGAACAGTTTCTCTCTGGGGACTGTCCCCTGGAGATTTCGCGTGATATTTTTTCTCACCCTCAGGAATCTGGCCGAACGCCAGGGCTGCCTGTCGTGAGTAGTCTTGTTTGCTTGCCATTTGCAGAGTGTCAAGGGGTAAAGGACTGGCTTTGACTATTCAGTCTTTGGGGTGGGGGTGGGGAGCAGCCTTAGGCCGGCCGTGTGGACTTTCCCCTCCCGTTTAGGAACTAGAGCATGCACGTATGTGATTCAGTGGGAATGTGTGTGCCTGTGTGTGGTGGTGGGGGGAGTGTGACACTTTGCATGACTGCTTGGTGCCAGTGCTGTCTTGCTAGCTGTGCTCTCTTACTTAATACTCAGTACTGCCACATGGAGGCATGACTATCCCCACCTTACAGATGAAACCACTGAGGCTCAGAGATGGGATTTAATTCTTCCCAGCCACGTACCTAGATCTGTGGCCTTGGAAGCCCAGGTTAGGGTTAGGAGGGAGGAATGTTTCCAGGGGCCAAGAGGACAAATTTCTGAGCCTTCTTCTCTCTGTTGGCTCATTTCCTTGAGCAGAATAAATTTGAGGAGGGGGTGACAACAGCGACTGACCCCTAGTTGTGCCCATCAGGAGGCCTGGGGTTTTGGTCTGCTGAATAGGGAGTTAACCATTCAGAATGCAATCTCCCCTCCCCGAGCTGTGCACAGCCATCCCTCCCAAGAACCAGTGGTTTTGATGGATGGATTGGGTCCCTGCCGGTCTTCCCCTTTGATTTTTGCAGGCCGTGGTTCCTTGGTCTGGGATGTTCAGCACAATGGCCATGAGCTAAAGCCAGAGGATGCTAGAGGGGAAAGTAAAAAAAGAGTGTGGACTTCAGAGTACAACAAACCTAGGCTCAAATCTTGTTCTGCCACCTTCCAACTGTATGGCTTCAGGTAACCATGGCTCCCCTTTGATCCTCCATTTACTCCTCTGTAAAATGGGGATGATAATCTCCTGTGCTGTAAGAGTGAACCGGATGAGGAATAGGACGTACCCAGCATGGAGCATGGAAAGTTCTGCTCTTCCCTGCCCCCAGCTGCTCGGGGTTAAAAGCAAGAGACATACATTTCATAAGCACCAAACTTCACTTGGAAAGAAAAAAATAAGACACAGAAAAGGGAAGAGAGACGGATGGATCCGGATCTGCAGAGGGTTAGTCACCTTGAGAGTGATGCTCAGAGCTGTCCTCACCAAATGGTGTCTCCCTAACAGATCACACCCAGAGGCGTGGAGGATGCTATCCCGTCGTCCCCAGCCCTGCGCTGGGCCTGAAGGGCATCAGGATCCTGTTTTGATGAGGAGACGTGAGGCTGTTGCTGTGGCTACAGAGGCAGAAGGAGCCCACCAGGCTGGGGTCCCCCGCCCAACTGCCTGGAGTTGAGGAACTGAGCCCACTGGGGGGTTCTAATGCCAAAGAAACAAAAACTCTCCAAGTTCACAACTGTGGAGAAATGCTTCTTCAATTTGTTTTTAATCAAACTCCCCATGCCGACACTTGGGCTCCATTCAACCATTTAAAAGTTCCACTAGCAAATAAACACTTAGCCAACTATTTGCCCTTGTGTGTTTTCAATAGTAAATACCAGCTATATTGCTCATCTCCTTATGTCACCCTGACGGCCCACCCCTGGTTGCCCTGAGTTGAGTGGCCTCTTCCAAGATGGGTGGGATCCCTTCCTGACCTCCCACCATGGCAGCCAGGAGTGGTGGACTCTGGCCCTGGTGGGAAAAGAAAGTCCCTTTCCACCCTGGAGGCAGACTGGGGGTGATAGAGAGAGGGCAAGGAAGAACTTCAGTTTTCATGGTACGAAGGGTATTTGGAACCTTAAGTTATATAAAACATAACTACACACAGACACACACACATGCACAGACTTGCACATGCACACACACAAACACATACCACCCCACACAGCAACCACGGCATTGGTTAGCATTCCTTGGTTGTAAGCAACAGATACCGATTGGTTAACTTGGGTGGAAAAGAGAATCTCTCGGAGGGATTAAGGTGAGCTCATAAGAGAACAGGCTACAAGCCTAGGTTTGGGAAGGACAGGGCCAGGCAGGAGGGTGTCCATAGCAGGAAGCACTTGGCAGCGTTATCCAGGGGCTGCCACTGGAAAGAGTGTTTTCCCACCATTCTTAGCCTCGGACACTCTGCTCTGGAGTCAAATTCTAGAAAGGGAATTGCCAGTTGGCCTTGATTGGGTTCTCCCTGTCGACCAGGAGAGGACAGGATGCCTTGATGGACAGTCCCTCAAGCCTTGGTTGCATTGTTTCTCAACTTTCTTCACATCCTGACACACATAGGATGTTACATTTATACGACATAATGGGGCAAAAGGATGAGGCCACTTCTGGCCATAGGTTGCTGCTGAGCACTGTGTCCCCAACCAGGGCAGAGGGATTCAGCATCTCACACAGCTGGACCCTTTCATAGCAATCACTGGGAAGCTCCACTGTTTCCAAGAGGGAGAGGTGATCCCCAGAACTTAATCAGGGTGCCGTCAACGACAGCAAGTGGAATGGGTGCTGAGTGCCCACCCCGGCCCCAACGTGCACCCCAGCCTCCAGCATCACCCGTAAAGCCATCGGAGCTACTCCTCTGCCTCTGCTTCTCCCACCTCCGCACCTCATTCCCACCACAAATATATTGTATTTTCCCACCTAATTCCTGTCTCGGTGCAGGGATAGCAAATAAATGCATGTATATCTCTGCTCACACATCACAGCGCTCTCCTTTAAAAGACTATGGGTGCTTGAGGGTCCAGGCTCATTGGTCATTCATTGGCATTTAGAACAGTGATCTGTACATAAGTCGGTCTTCAAAACAGACCCCAAACTTAGCCAAAACCTCTGCTTCAGATGTACCAGACCCTCAGCCCACTCAGATAGACCTGCCGTTTACAGGTCTGCCTGGGGGGCCCTTCTTCACCAGTCAGAACCTCTACTGAAGGAGACCCTTGATGTGTATTTATAAAATGAATGAAGACAACAGTAGGGTGGATTCTCCCCAAATAATAATCAGGCCAAGGCATCAGATAATCCAAAAATGTTCACAGTATTCTTGGTTTTTCAAGGCTTGACATCTGGAATCTCTTAGGAAAACTTGATCCAGTCTGCCCTATTCTTGGGACGGCAAAACTATAATGTTGAAGAAATAAAGACAGAACTGCTCTGGGATGACTATGCACATTGATGGAGAAACGGAATTTGATTTACAAAACATTTTGATGAAGTCTCAGGAAGGAAGAAAGCTAACTTCTGGGGAGAGCTTACCTGTGCTAGGTAATTGCACTTGTATTATTTCACTGAGTCTTCTCAGCAAACCTTTGAGATAGGCGTTATAATTCCCCCTTTGCAGATGAAAATACTGAGGAGAGATTTGGACACATGCTTGGGTTTATTTTTAAATAACTGGTGTGAGGCAGCACCGAGGCTCAAGCTCAGGTGTCCTGCCTGGTCCAGAAAACTTTCTATCTCTCCTCTGTGTCTCTTTGCCTGCTCTGTCGTCAATAGAGTGGTTTTCTCTTGGGGTGGTTTTTAGTTCTGGCTTGTACCAAAATTAATGGACACACCACCTGCTGTGGGGCAGAGGTAGCTTAGAGCACGCGGTTGCACGTTTGGGAATCCTGTATTGAGACTGAGATCCAGCATTAACTGTAGCTGAGATGCCTCTCGAATACATGCACACATATGCACACACGCGTGCCCTGAAGCACCATTGAGGGCTGATGACCGCACACGAGATTAACAGCTGCATCACCAAAGTCCTCTTTCAGTCTCTGGGAGGGCGGTGGGCAGGGCGTGGAGGCAGACACACCTGGGGGAGAAACTCCAGCTCAGCCCCTTAGTAGCTGTGTATTCCTGGACGAGTCATCCAGTCTCCTAGCCCAGTTCATCTGTGAAATGGAGCAAACAACACCTCCTGGTGGCTGTGAAGATTAAGCATGATCCTGTGTATGTGGCAGATGCTGTCGCTTACCTACCTGTTGTCCCTTTTCCTCTATGTCCTTATTAATAGAGTTCTGTTGCTGCTCCAGGTGGTAATGGGCCCACTTAAAAATGCTCACCACTTCACATTCCCTACAGGTTAGAATGGTCTTATGACCCGGTTCTGGGAAGTCACTGCATGAAGGTTCTGGAAACACTTGGGAAAGAGGGTGGTGTCAGCTGACATGTGCATTTCCCCTTTTCTCTTTCCTTTTCCTTGCTGTTCAGATGAGACGCCAGCAGTCTGAGCATCATTCTAGTGGTACTATAAGGATGAGGAGCACGTGCTAGAAACAGAAGAGCAGGAAGACAATTGCACCTTGGTCCCTGTGGGTAGACTGAATGATTTGCTCAAAAAACACAATGCCTTTCCACAGGACCCCGGCTCACGCCCCTCCCTGGGGGAGGACAGCATTCCCGCCCCATTCAGTCCGGCGAGGCCACGTGACTCGCATTGGCCAGTGGAATGTAAGAAGTGACACGTGCCCTGCTTGAGAAGTTTCGTGCCACCCCACGATTTCATCGTTGCTCTTTTCCCTTTGACGTGAGGCCACAAGTCCCAGATAGCGGCTGCTCCTTCAGCGTGGAGCGCAGAGAGAGGATAACAGAACAGAGCTGCAGCTGACCTGTGAAGGGTGTTTGATGTGAGCAAGAAGCACGTCTTTGTTTCTGTAAGCTACTAAGATCTGGGGTTGCTTTGTTACGACAGCACAGCCTACGAAAGTGGACTAATTAATGGAGTCCTGGTGGCATCGTGGGGCTGCCACACTGACTGTGATTGCTTTTACTTCCAGACTTCTTGCTATGGGAGCGAAAGCAACTCCGCTTTGGCTAAGCCACCGTTGTGTGCGACTACGGCAATTCTATCTAGTATCATGAAAGTACTGGGTACATTTACACTTAATAAATAAATGGTCACTATTACTAGGGTAATACACAGATATGCATTTTAGAAAAAACTCAACTTATGCAAATCTGTATTTATTAATGAGATAAATTGATGGAAGATTTTTTTTCTTCTTTTTTATTTTTTTAGAGACAGAGTCTCCCTCTGTCTCCCTCTGCACTCCTAGGCTGGAGTGCAGTGGCTCCGAGGATAGCTCAGTGTAACCTCCAACTCCTGGGCTCAAGCGATCCTTCCACCTCAGCCTCCCGAGTAGCTGGGACTACAGGATGCGCCAATAAGCTTGGCTCAATTTTACATTTTTTGCAGAGACAAGGTCTCACTAACTCGCCCAGGCTGGTCTTAAACTCCTGGCCTCAAGTGATCCTCCTGCCTCTGCCTCCTAAAGTGCTGGGACTATAGGCGTGAGCTACTGCACCTGGCCAGTGAAAGATTTTTAAAAGGAAATTCTGCTTTGTTAAGAATCCAGTTAATTCATGTATTTTTATAGAAAAAACTGGATTCTTCAAAAGAGTGTAAAGTCAAAAGTAAAGATTTCTCTCTGTCATCCCCTCAATACTTCTCTTCAGAGGTAAGCTAGCTATCATACCAGAACATTTTTCTATGGATCAGGGCTGGGCCCTAGGTGCAAAATTTAAGGAGGCCCTCACTCTCAAGCTTGTGCAGCACAGAGTCGACACTTCCATGAGCCTGAGAGTGAGGGCCTCCTTAAATTTTGCTCCCTGATCCTGGCCCTGCTATGCATTACATGAATCCATGTGGGTACTTACATAGTTGGTTTTCAAAACTGAAATCACTTCTATTTTACTGTGACTTGCTTTTTCTTTTTTTATGCAAAAATGAATCAGGACTATCAGTTTGTGCCAATTCCTACAATTCTATTTTAAACTTTTCATAGTTGTGTAGTATTTCTTATGATGATATAAAGGCACCATAATTTAGCCATTTCCCTACTGATGAACATTTGCATTTTAATCTTGCTATCACAATGAATGCTGTCAAAAAGAATACCTGGGGCATAGACACTTGCAAGTATTTCCTGTGATAGATTTCTGGAGGTAGCAATGCTGGGGAAAGGGATATTTTAAAATTTTGAAAGCTATAACCCAAGCATCCTTCCAAAAATTTTGCACCAATTCATGTTCGCACCAATGGTGCAGAAGGATATAATGGTAGACACTTTACATTAGAATTATCTGCAGGATTTCTTTAAATAGCCAGCTTTCTTGGTACTTATGATTTCCCCAAATTAGATTCACATGCAGTTTTCCAGCAGTCTTCTCTTGCATGACTCCAGACGGCCTGCCGAAATGCGTGCGCCGCCTTCTGAGCCAGCCCCTTCCCTGCTGTGGAGCTCAGCTGGGCGATGGTTGCTCTGGGTTTTCCTCCAGGCCTGGAGTGAGGGGTTCTGTGCTGTACATGGGGTATTGGGCGACCTGCAAGGTTACGCCGTGGGTCAGTATTTCATAGCTGCTCTCTAATCTTTCCAAAGACTGGAGCAGGATCCTAAGTCCTACCAGCTGGCATCAACAGCTATAGAAAACACCTTCTCCACTAGAGAGGAGTTTGTTGAATCTCTATCTCTATATTTTTGAAGAAAATAATTTGATGTGAAATATATTTAGGCCTCCTGGCAAGCAATTGACCACTTGAGCTTCTTGAAATCCTCCACCCTCCTGCTTCTCCTGCACTTTTCCTACAATCCTGGATGGATATCCACTCCTGTCCATTCACCTTCTGAATCAGGAGTTGGCAAATTATGGCCTGAGGGGCAAATCTGGCTTGCAGCTCCTTTTGTCATGTAAAGTTTTATTGGAACACAGTCATGCTCATTTGTCTGCAAATTGTCTATGGCTGCTTTTGCCACCGCAGAATTAAGTATTTGCAGCAGATTGTACTGTCTGCAAAACCTTAAATATCTAGTATTTGGCCTTTTATAGATAAGGCATGCCAACCTTTAGCTCTAAATGTTTTTCAAGTTCGTTTCTTCTTCTTCCTTATCTTAGTTCATCGTATTTTGTCTGAACGACTGCAGTAGCCACCAAGCTGGTCACAGATAGGCTGAGCTTTCTTAAATACCAGTGTAAGGATGGCAGAGCCTCAGATGATTCCATTTCTCCTAGAGTCTGTGACCGGAGCCACTGAAGCCCTCTGAGTCTGCAGGCCGTCTGCAGCCGTCTCTCCACTCTCATTTACCCGAGCGCACCACACACGCAGTGTTCCAGTCCCTGCAAATGATTTGGTTTCCCAAACACGCCCTCACTGTCTCACCTCTTTGCTCTTTACCTATGCTGGTCCCCTTGCCTGATGTGTCCCTGCTTGTGCACCTGGTGAACTGTCACTTTTTCAGTGATGCATTTGCCGACTCCCGCATTAACAAAGATGTTTATTTCTTCCTCTTTGCTCCCAATGCATCACTCAGGACATGCCTCCCTGGCAGAACTTCCATGGCGTTATTTGTACTCGTGTGTCTTTCCCAGTCTCCCTCACGGACTGTGAGCTCCAGCATGCAGAAAGCTCACATTACTCTTCTCAGCCCCTAACAAGGTCTGGCCCATGCGATACTAAAGAAATGTTTGTTGAATGAATAAACACTAATATTCATTGAGGTTTTGCTCTTGATCAGTAGTGTCTTGCAGAAGCCTCATGACAGCCTTGTGGCGTAGACGCTGTTACGTTCCCACTTTACATATTTGGCAACTGAGGGCGCAGAGATGTTAAGTCACTTGCCCAAGATCACAGAGCTGGCAAAATTTGAACCCTGGCAGTAGGGCCACATGGTGTATCTCAAACCCTAACTCTCACACTAATGATAAGCAAATGAATGAATCCAGTGAGACTCCGTGAGCTGAAGATAGGAAAGGTAAATGCTACATGACCTTATAAAACCCATGAGTAGGGTTTATAAAAGAAAAACACAAAGATTCCCGGAGACCTGGCAGGGATGGAGGCTATGAAGAATCAACAGCCCACAGAGTTCAAGGAGAGTTTAAAGCAAGTGAAAAATCAGACCTCCTGTGAATTTCTGGGGGTGCTTGAAGGAGGTGTGGGGCCACAGTTGCACAAACAAGGCCTGCTCTCTGCATATTGGGTGGAGGAAATAAAGGCACCAACCTTAACATTTATGGCACGCCTCCTGTATGCCTAACATTATGCCAGCGAATTGCACATATGCCTGCACGCTGAATGAAAATTGCCTCCTTCCCCCTAACCTTCCTGATTCAATGCATTTTCATTGAACAGCTATTATGTGCCAAACCATTGAACTAGCTGCTGAGAGAACAAAAATGAATAGAACGCCAGGAGTTTCCAGTCCAGCAGGGGAGACAAATGAGTATATAATTCTAACAATGTGCTCAGTGTTATCACACAGATAAAGCCAGGAGCACAGAGGGGACCTAACTCTGCCTTGAGATGCAGAAGATTTCAAGACAGCAATGACGGGTTTTGAAGGATGAATAGAAGTTTGTCAGGTGGACAAGGCAGGAAGGGCTTCCAGAGAGAAAGGCCAGTTTGTGCCAAAGCACAGAGGCAGGAATGCCAAGGGTGCACTCAGGGACCTATAAACAATTCAGTGGGGAGGAAAGTGGTGGGTACTCAGGAAGGGTGGTGTAGGGCATGCTATGGAGCTTGGCTTCCTCCTGTGACAACCGAGATACAGCAAAGGATTTTCAAAGCAGATTTTTAAAAAATAGTATTTGCTTGACGGTAATGTGGAGGAAACAGAGAGGCATAACCGGGAAGTGGGAAACCTAGCTAGGAGACCATTGCTATAGTCCAGGTGGAAACAAATGAAGGTCTCGGCTGGTGACATGGCCAGGGGAGATGGAAAGCAAGCCAAAAGATGAAGAAGTCCTAGTCTTGAAGTGTTAAAATATGCACTAACCACTTGCTTTTCAAAAAGCTGGGTTAACAGGATGCCCACCCGAGGGGGCTGCACACACGCGGTAGCAGTCGCGTGGCCTGTATGTCACAGACGGCCTGGTAAAAGTATCCAACCAAAAGGAGCAGGTACGTATAACACCTACAGTCCTGGTCTAGTCTAAAACAAGTGCACGTGTTGTGTAGGATGCACGAGGGCAGGGAAGGTAAGAGTTAACGTGCAGCTAGGGCAAAGTTGAGATGAGGGGTGTATTAGTTATTTATGGCTGTGTAACAAACTACCCCAAAAGTTAGCAGCTTAAAACATCAAGCATTTATTATTTCCCAGTTCCTGTGGGTTTGAAATTTGGGAGTAGGTCAGCTGGGTAGTTTTAGTTTGGGGATCTCTTGTGGGGTCGCCATCGGGATGAGGCGGAAGTCCTGATTTTCGTCTGGAGAACCCGATTCCAGGATTTACTCACGTGGCTGGCCAATTTATGCTGGCTTTTGGCAGGAGGCCTCAGTTCCTCACCAAGAGAACCTCTCTGTAGGGCTGCTCCAGTGTCTTTGTGACGTAGTAACTGGCTTTCCCCGTGGCAGTGATCCAAGAGCCAGCAAGGTGGAAGTAGCATCTGTCATGACCTCACCTTGGATGTCACACACCGTCACTTCCACAACAGCCTATGGGCTATGCAGGTCTGTCCTCTTCCCTGTGGGAGGGGGCTGCACAGGATGGGTGCCCAGGAGAGGGGATCGTCGGGCGCTGTCTTGGAGGCACAAACGGGCTTTGGGCTAGCTGGGGGTGCACAGGTAGTGTGGTGTGAAAGAAAGCGTGCAAGGTTTGGAGACAGAAACTGATTAACTAATAGTCATCCTGCCTCCACGAGCCTCAGCTCCTCATCTGTGAAATGAGACTCATAATCCAAACCCTGATGGATAGTGAAGGTCATTTGAGAGAAGGCTCATAAAATGCTTTTTGGGAACCATAAAGCACTGTATTATGGAGTCGTATGGTGGCTGCGTACACAGGAGCGATGGTTATGAAGTTCCATATTTCATCTGGATGGGAAGTTCAGCCTTGATGAATCTAGGACCGCTTCATGAAAGACACTTTATCCTTTATTTCTGTGGCTGTAGAAATCCAATAAATAACATTTATTGATCTTCTACTTCTACATGCCAGGAGTAGCACAATAATAATTTCATTTCATTCCCTCAATGATGCTGAGAAATGGGATCTATAAACCGCACTTTATAAGTGAGGAAACCGAGGCTCAGTGAGGTTAAATAACTTGTTCTGAACCTTGGGGAGACCTGGGACACAGCCCAGCCCTGCAAATGAGAGATGGGCTCAGCAGGACTGAGCAGAATCCCTCCTGTCCATATCTGGGACATCCTCATGGCTGGGGTTTGCAGGTCCGTGGCAAGGGGAGGGTGAATGGTGAGCAACAGGCCCTCTCCTACCCCTGCATGCCCTGAAGCCCTTGGCCCTGAATTGATGAAGGGTCTTTGTGTGTGTGTGTGTGTGTGTGTGTGTGTGTGTGTGTGTGTGACCACACCGGCAGCTGCTGCCATCCCAAAGCTGGGGATTAGGGTGACGAGTCCTACAGGGCCCTCCGGCGCTGGATGCAGGCCAGGGCTGCAGCGGGCCTTGGACTCCTGGGAGGACGGCTCCCAGGCCATTCTCGGAAAAGCATTTGCAGCAAGGCCACTCCAGGTGCCAGGCCAGGCCATCAATCCCTCACTCTTCGGGGCAGCGAGTTTATAAAGTAGCAATTAAATAAGAGCTCTGTAAGTGCTTCTGGGAACTGCCCTGAATGCATTTTCCAAACATAAATAACGGGGACCTCCACTCTGAGCAAAGCACACGCAGAGCAGAGAAGCAGCGCCGAAAAGAAGGGAGCCCTGTTGTGCTAACGAGTTGGGCTACGTGCCCCTGGTGTGCACGTGTGCTCCGTGTAGGTGGCAAGTCCATTTGTCTTGCCTGCCTGGGTGGCATGTCAGCCTGCCTGGACAGGTCGTGGCGAGGGGATGGTGGCCGTGACTCCTGCTCCACTGGGAAGGCAGAGCATCGCTGTTTCAGAGACAGTGATGGTGATGGCAGAAGCACCAACAATGACAGCTTCTATTCGCTGAGCACCTCCTATGTGCCAAGAGCCCACAGAGCCCATGTTATTGGGAGATTTAGAAACTTGTCCAGGGTGACAAAACCTGTAAGGTGGAGGGTCCCAAATAAGAACTCTTCAGCATCTCACATTTGTTAGGCTCTTACTGTATGCCAGGTATTCTTTCTACGAGTTTTACATGAATGAACTGACAGGTCTGTGCCAACAAACCTGTGCGGTAGGTACTCTATTATCATGTTTCAAGGTGATGGGGTAGAAAAGTTAAGTCTCCTGCCCAGGTTCACGCCAAGCCAGCATCCGAGCCCAGGCAGACTGGCTCCAGAGCCCTGCTCTTAACCATCACGGTGCTCCCTCGGAGCATCGGTCCCGAGCCCTGGCCCCGGGTGCCACTCTGCCTTCCCAGTTCAGGTTTGATTATTGTCAACTGTCTGTCTCAGCCCAGCCATGACCACTAGCTCAGCCTGGTTCAGAGAACAGTATCAGCCAAGTCCTCCTCACCTGCCCCTCCCCCTTAGTGGGCCCTCCCCATCTCAGGTCTCCTGTCTAGGCCTGGCCACATGAACGCACCCTCCCACCCACGTGAGCTCGGGGGGATCCCGATGGGCCGTGCTTGCTCTGCTCTCCCCACTCGTGCCTCTGCCCGTGCTGATCCATCCCTGGGTGCTCTCTTCCTGCTTGTCCACCTGGGGTTTGGAGTCAGTGATGAAGGCTCACTTGCACCTAGGAGTATTTCCTGCCCCTCACCTCCACTTCCATCCCCACCATCGGCTGAACCGGCGCCCTTCCTCTGTGAATATACCTCCATCAGAACACAGATCGGACTCATTATGGATTCTCTAGCCTGTCTTCCATGAAACAGTGTTGGCTGTCCTGATATCTACAGCTCCTCACATGGGGCCTGGCACATAGTAGGGATTCAATGTGGAGACATTTTCCAAAAAGCGTGGATGCATCAGACGATGCTTGATCCTGAGTTCCTGAGAGCTCTGGCCGTCCTGCCTGCTCCACCCGGAGCAGTGTGCCAGTAATAGGGCTTGTGGGATGAGCCGACCTTGGCTCTGCCATTAACTTGTGTGTGACCTTGGCCAAGTCACTCTACTTCTCTGGGCCTCCTCATCTGTAAAACAGGAACAATTATTAATACATCTTGCTGGCAGATAACCTGAGGGTTAAACAGGATACAGAAAGCAAAGACACCCAGAACCTAATGGGTACTTAATAAATATTCCTTCCCCATCCCCTTACCTGTGAACTGGGCTGTCAGGATGGGGATCACTGGGTGACACTGGGAGAAGCCCTTTGCAATGTACGTCTCTGCAAGTTTATCGTCTTCCCTCACTCCACTAAGGGGGGTCTCGTTGCTCGCTGCAGAAGACCGCAGTATACCACAACAAAGCCTCTCTCCTGCCTTTACTGGGGCTCTGAAGCAGACTTTGGCCACTGACTCTTTGCATGTCACAACCGAATGCCCCTTTTTCCAGCAGCCTCTACGCCAGAGGATGCCATCGCAAAAAACCCATCAAGAATCTGGCCCCTGTTCACTGCCGAGCCCAGAGTCAGTGATTTCCCTGTCTCGGACTCCATCGAAGTTGCCAGTGATTAAGAAACTCATATATTTTCACACTCATTAAAAGAAACATGATGTTCACTTTTCCAAGAAAAGCCATCCTTGTTTGTAGACCCTGTAATATATTGGGAACGCCTCTTAATTGGCTTCTAGGTCTCAGTGTCAGAAGTCAGACCCAAGTTTGTTTATTGACACAAGGAAAAAAATAAAACGTCGTATAATTAGTTGAGTGACTGACTCTAAATTCAGTAACTCCCATCGGTATGTGGCCTTGTCAGGGTTTAAGATTCCATTTTGGGTTATGAAAGAGGCCGGGTCCCAGGTAGTCCAGACGCGGCCCGCACTGCATCATAGCTATTGTACAAATGGGCTCAGTGTGCTGTTTGTGTTAAGATGGAAAACTTTTACATGTTTGATTTTTATGCAAGTCAATTAACTTGTTTTTTATAACTGTAAGGGCTTGCTTTGCAAATAAGATTACTTACCACTATAAATTATGGGAACATAGGGACCTATTCAGACAAAATGTTACACACCCCTAGCCCGTGCACCAGGCTGCAGGCCGGGCTTCTGCAGGGGAGCGGCAGAGGCAAATGGGACAGAGAGGTGAAGGAGGAGGGAGGGGCTATTTTGGTGCCTTCTGAGGGGCCCTTCCAAGAAAGATGCAGAGGGGGAGTGGGGGGCCTGGGGAGTGAACCAGAATACCCTTCTCTGTGCTCACCCCCACCCTGACTCTCCCAGGTCGTCCAGAGCTGGCCAAGACCTTTCCTTACGTGGCAACGCAGGAATCTCTTGTTTGAGGTTCCCCCCCCCCACCCCAGATGTTTGCTTCTTAGTGACAGCACATTCCCCTGAAGCTTGAAATCTGGGGCAGGGTTAAGTCTGGGCTTTATCCTCACTGTCATTTGTCACCCTTCCTGCAGTGATGGCCCACTCCCAGCCCAGCACCCAGTGGGCAGCCCCTGCCCACAGCAAGCGTGGCGGGGGCGAGGGCAGAGAAGAGGGCGGGAGAGCAGAAGAGCAGGCACTCCTGCAGGCTGCCAGCAGTCTACGGTGGGGAGGGGGCCAGGCGGGACTGGGAGATCCAGTCTTTGGTCCCTGTGACCTACTCCCGCCCTGCATGTCCTTAGTCGAGGGCACTGCAGGGCTACACATGAGGAGTTCTGGAACTCGCAGTCAGGACTCTTGTTTCTCAGGCCCTTTTGTAGGCTTGGATGGCTTCCTTCTTGTTCTGGGTCTCAGGTTTGTTTTTTTTTTAATCTGTGAAATGGGAGCAGAAACCCCAGCCTGGCGTTCCTCCTAGGGGTGGGTTGCCATATGCGATCCTAACAAGGTAATCTTGCCTCCCAGGCCTGTGGACATTTGGCAACGTGCAGAGACATTTCAGTTGTTACAACTGGGGGTGGGGTCCTGGCATTTGGACATAGAGGCCAGGGATTCTGCTAAACATCCTACAAGGCACAGGACAGCCCCTGCCCCCACCCTCCAACAAACAATTGTCTGGGCCAACACGTCGACAGTGGCAGCTTTGAGAAATTCTGCTTTTCCGAGGCACACAAGGGAAAGGGAGACCTTCTGGGGCTGATCGGTGTTTGGGACAAGATTTAATTTCCTGAAGAATCGATACAGAGTGTCTACTCACTCAGAGATAAAGGGACAAGTCTTCAACAGCAGCGACAACACCACTAAAACCCCTCACAAATAAGCAGGGGTCACAACATGGTTTGGGACACTGCGGCTGACTCAGTGCTTTTAGATGCATATTGCACGATTCAAGAGCCTCACAGCCACTCCTGTCATTGTTAGGGAGCTAACAATGACAACTATACTATCCTAATAAGGATTATGATATTATTCCTATTCCGCTGATGAAGAAACTGGGGCTTAAAAATATGAAGTCGTTTGTGTGGCAAAGTCTTCAAGTGCTGGGTACTTTTCTCATGTTTGGTGAAGAAATCAGGATGCATATTATCATGAAACAACTGATTTGAGGCAAAGCCAAACGTCATTGTCAAACGTCATTGTCAGGCACGACTTCACCGCGTTTGCAAATACTTCCCAAAGGGAGGGCTTCCTTCTTAAGATAGTCACGCTGTCCTCACACGCCTTGAGAACTCCTCGGGTCATAGGTTGTGGCTTCCACGTCTGTCACCTCTATTGAACTGGGGGTTCTTTGAGGGTAGGGGTCATATCTTAATCACCTTGACAGGCATCTTCAAGCTGCAGTTTCCTTTTCCAGAAAAGGGGACATGGCTCCTACCTCACCAGGTAGACCTCCATTGCATGTGGAACCCCTGGGTGAAATAAGAACCTTGACTTTCTCTAGTGCCCCGAGCCTCCGTGTCACCCCCTTCATTCTCCCCCCTTGCTTGTTTGACAGCACCTTTGGGTGCCAAGTGGGCGCAGAAGGCAAAAGGTTTGCATAGAGTGCGAGAAGAGCCATTAAACTCTGAGGATTTTATTTTATTTTTTAAAACATGGCTTATGGAAACCTGAGAACTGCAGGTGTCCAGGGGAGTTGGTCTTTGAGAATCTAGTTTTCCTAAGAAATAGAAACCAGTGGTGAGATTTCAACTCGAAGTAACTTTCTGCTCTGGCTCCTTCGATCACCAAGGAATCAAGTGTCCCCAAAGAGATGAAAATTCAAGCTGCTTCTTGGCGGATCTGGAGCCCACAGAGCTGTTAGCAGCTGGCCTCTACACTTGCAAATGGCAAGATTCAAATCTGGCCTGGTTTGCTTTCCCCTGAGCTGCTCACGAGGTGTGTCTTGCTGGATAGAGGCCTCAGAAAACTCACTGGACATCTTGGCCATAACTTTGTCCAAGTCCGAATCTGATGTCATTACGCAATCAGTTCTATACTAGATGCTGTGGGGAAGAGCTTAAAAGACAAAAGCTTTGTTCTCCAGATCTTCAGTGGTTTTGAGGACATACCTCTTACATCCATTCATTCATCTTACAAATAATGTTTTCACATCTTCCGTGCAAAAAGCTGTGTGCCCTTGGCCAAATTAACCTCTGTGACTCTCCATCTTCTCTTCTGTATAACAGGAATAATCAAATTTGCTTCAAAGAGTTAAGTTTCTGGCATATGGGAAGTACTCAAGAAACGATAGCTATTATTATTATATTCTTATATTATTATAAGCTGTGGATCTCATAGCAGCAGTCAAAGCCTAAAAGACATTTAAATAAATCTATTCAGCAACATACAAACAGGTATTAACTGCTACCCTAGTACAGGTTGAGGACACTAAACACAGCCCCTGTGAATAATCTTGGAAGGCTTCCCAGAGGAGGTGAGACATGAATCTCAAACAAAGGGAATTTTAGATCTTAGAGTTAGAACCAAGATTAAGTAAGGTCTATCCCTTGTCACTATACTGGCACAGTACAATTATTTATGATTTTCTCATTTTTGAGTTGAAGAGACGGAAAGTAAGTGAGATGAAGAGTCTTGCACCCAGGCACTAGACACTACTAATACTTCCTTTTCACATATGAGAAAACTCAGGCCCAGAGGAGATACTTAATTCACCCCCATTGACACACCATTAACGAGCAGTGCATCCCAAATTGGACTGCAGGTAGCCTGGCTCCAGAGGCTGGGACTGTACCCTCTAGACTCAGTGGGATCAGAGGCTATAGTGAGAAGAATATTGGATTTGGAGTCAGATCAACCTGGCTTCTAATCTCTGCTCCAGCGCAGACTATTTTGTGAATCTGGGGAAGGCATGTAACCTCCTGAGCTCTGGCTTCCTTATCTGGGAACCGGAAATGATGATGATATTCACTTTGTGCGACACTTGAAAGATCGAGAAATAACATATGTGGTTCCTTAGATAGTGTAAATTCTACCTTAGATTGTCATAGACTCTTAAACTTCATGAGAACTTTTGCAAACATGACTGTATAGGATTTGCTTAGATTCCCAGTGAATACAGGGGTGAGATTTTTTTTTTTTTTTTTTTAGGAGTGAGATTTTATCTCCATTTTATAGATGAGGAAAGTGAGCCAATGCAAGTCAATTAACTTGTTTTTTATAACTGTAAGGGCTTGCTTTGCAAATAAGATTACTTACCACTATAAATTATGGGAACATAGGGACCTATTCAGACAAAATGTTACACACCCCTAGCCCGTGCACCAGGCTGCAGGCCGGGCTTCTGCAGGGGAGCGGCAGAGGCAAATGGGACAGAGAGGTGAAGGAGGAGGGAGGGGCTATTTTGGTGCCTTCTGAGGGGCCCTTCCAAGAAAGATGCAGAGGGGGAGTGGGGGGCCTGGGGAGTGAACCAGAATACCCTTCTCTGTGCTCACCCCCACCCTGACTCTCCCAGGTCGTCCAGAGCTGGCCAAGACCTTTCCTTACGTGGCAACGCAGGAATCTCTTGTTTGAGGTTCCCCCCCCACCCCAGATGTTTGCTTCTTAGTGACAGCACATTCCCCTGAAGCTTGAAATCTGGGGCAGGGTTAAGTCTGGGCTTTATCCTCACTG